>NW_027176042.1:6119106-6276606 GCF_023055335.1 Clinocottus analis | reverse complement strand
AGAGAGAGAGATTTCATGAATGTGCGTGAATATGTGTGTGTATATGAGCGTGCTTAAGTGGTTCTCCCCTGACAAAGGTGCAGGTCTCCGGCTGAGAGCACGACATGGTGTGTGTGTGTGTGTGTGTGTGTGTGTGTGTGTGTGTGTGTGTGTGTGTGTGTGTGTGTGTGTGTGTGTGTGCGCATGTGTGTGCGCGTGTAGGGTTGCGTGACATGCCGTTGAAAGTGTCACAGCGAGGGAGACGATGAAAGAAAAGAAGAAGAAGAAAAAAGAGAGCAGAGAAGGGGGGGAGAGCGGTTGACTGGACCCCTCGTCCACTTGAGTTTACATCAAAACACTGCGTGTGTGTGTGTGTCTGTGTGTCTGTGTGTGTGTGTGTGTGTGTGTTGTGCATACATGTGTGCAGGTGCGTACTGTACTGTGTGTCTCAATGTGTGTGTGTGTGTGTGTGTCTGTGCCTCCCGGTGCCAGCAAAGAATGGGCTAAAGTGCCCCATACAGTGCGAGCGATCAAGGACACACTGATATGAGACACACACACTTAGGCTGGTCACATCTACTCAGCTCAGCCGGGCCCACCCGAGCCTGACGCGCACACACACACACACACACACACACACACACACACACACACACACACTCTGCGTACTACTCACACATGTGGGTTAGTTCACTCCTCCGCTCGGGCAATGGACCACAGCCTGTCCTCCATAGTCTGTGAACTGCACCGGGCCTCCTGGTACTTTCATGGTTTACGGTTGAGTTGGTAGGAAATAACACAACTCAGCTACTGGGAAAGAAAAGCGCGCACTTACTGGAAGTCTTCCGTCTAGAATAAGTACAGCTTCCCTCCCCCTTTATGTTCCCCTGAAGTCCTATAGTATCACTTATATATTCTGGATCACCTCCTCACTGAATCTTTACGATGCTGAGTAAAATGACTTGCTCGGGCAATCCTTGTTTCATTTTAGTGACATTTAAGGGTTTGGGATTTCTGATTTTATCAATTTTAGCCCATTCATTTGGGACAAATGTTTAGGAATTTAATGTTGGACAAATCAGACTGTTTAGTGACATCTGAACAAACCCCTCTGCTAAAAGAAGTTTGAATATTAATAGGAATGAAAGTAGTGGTGGATGTAAGAGCTGAAGTGCTGATTTTTGACCCAGACTGAGAATAAACTCATCGAGGGAAAACAGCCTTTAAAGAGATGTTTTGATGTAATATTGCATACTAAACTATTATATATTAACATGAAACTTCCTCAGTTGAATACTTACATTAAGATACAGTATTTCTGGTCTCTGAAGTTTTCTGTTTAAATTTGCAAATGTGGCGTTATCTATTGGTAACTTTTGATGAATTCAGAAGACATTTACAGACAAAAATATAATATAAACAACTTTGTTGTAAGTTATTGAAGAGAAATACTGTAACATTTCCAAAGTGACCAGTGTATGAAAAATAATAATTTGCCTGCTTAAATACAAACATTGCATTATGTTTGAAACCCACACCGGAATGGTCTTTGTTTGTTTCCCGACTTTGGAAAACGAAAAAAGGTATCAATGAAAACTAATTCAAGCATTGATCGTGGAATTCAATGTGGAGCTTGTATTGGGAATAAAAGTCCATTTGAACGGCTGATTTTGATTAAACCAGTTTAATTCAACTTACCGTGCAGGATTTATTTCCCCCCTATCTCATAGTGCTATTGTTGGCAGTTGCACATGTTTATCATCAGAGATTAGAAAGGCCTTCGGATTTGTTTGATCCCTTTTGTAAAGATAAAATCATGTCTTGTGCAAACAATGACATTTGGGAAATTGGTATGTCAGCAAGAGCCAATAGCACAACAGAAAGGTTATTTCAGTGTTTGATAACATTTGAATCTGAAAGGATTATTTTATTCACCACACTATTCTGACTGGAGTAATTATAATTTATAGCACTGATTTAGGTCCGGACAATATAGCTGAAATGGAACATTAGTCAAAATATTTTATCATAAAACATATAATTAAATGGCAAAGACGGGCAAAAATGCAGTGAGCTGTTATGTCTAATATGAATGTGCAAGTTTCACATGTGGAAAAAAAAAGAAAATGTACAAGTTATTTTCAATTTGTAATTATAATTTTCTTGGAAACTTTCACAAAAGATAACTTTTTTTTAAAAAGCATTTATGTCACCATCCAGACAATTATTTTTTAGCAATGCACGCTTTTGCAAACGAGCGAGTTTTGCTCTCGGTCAGAGCAATATAAAATAGTATATCCAACGAACATTATCGGAAGTTACAAAGTATAACAGAGTATAACGAGCGTTATGGGATGGGTGGGCGGGGTCAAACAAAAAACAAGACTTCATCCTTGTTACGCAGTGTTGATTTACTTCAAATTGTTACGTAATGTCACGCAAGAAAGTTCTACCGGGCCCAAAAGGCAGCAACGGGAGTCAGGCCGTTTCAAAACAATATAAAAACGGATACATCGACAATCCCATTAAAATATGACCACATGATAAAATGTACACTTTACACTACCGGAGAAACAAATTCAGAAGCAGTGATCAGAGAATATCATGTCACTAATGAGTTACGAATGAGGGCGTGGAGTTTTAGCTTCTTTTGCAACTTATTCCCGACGCTTGGATGAACTGATACGAGCGGATTTGGTTCACTTTATCCATTATTTGAAAATAAACTTGAACCAAGTAGTTCGGTAACGTCACCCTCACGATGTGTGTTTCTGCACATGTGATACGAGGCTGAAATCAAATGGTATTTAAGAGACGTTTTTTTGTGGTTCCAGGAAGAACTAATTCAACCTTTTCTGGGTTTCCCACGTGTCTGCGCGTGCGTCCTTTCGTGTCTCCCGGCCAGGTCGTGTAATCCGTCGCCACTCCCTCGTAAGCAGACAAAATGATTGGCTCCACCAGCCGCTTGAGGGTTTGCAGGTTTGTCCAGAGGCCTCTTGGACTCTCCTGGAAGCGAACTCTCCTCCCTCTTCGTCAGAGGGAGGCTTAAAACAGTGCAGCAAAATGATGGAGAAGGAAGGAGGAAAGGAAAAGAACAGCGGCACGAGAGAGGAAGAGAAACTAAAGGAATCAAAACAACAGGGACAGAGATTATGAAACAAAAGTCACAACGAGAGAGGGGAGGCGACACCCTCGACACATAATGTGATCGTTATCTGTCAACGTGGCACCTTGGAGGAATATCAGAGTAAGACGGCAGCAGGCGACAAGGATTTAATATTCTTCTATTTTATATTTATACTTCATCACACACACACAGAGGAGCTGAGGGCTTTGTCCTTCCTCTGTTCTGTCAGCTCCTCCTCTCGTCTGTCACTGCGCCTCACTTTTGGTATTTTCCTACTTTAAGCATGATGACGTACACACACGCATGCATGCACACACACACACACACACACACAAGTCATTGAACTCCAGAGACAGCGCTGTGATGGCCGTTTGTGACAGGGTGAAGTATCCTCATTGGTCCGGGGTCCCTGAGGTGAGAACAGCTGACAGCTTTGAAAAAATGGGTTTCACCAGTGTTTTGGCTGAAATGGATATGATTACTTTTAAACACTTGAAATAGCTAAACATGGCCTGTATATATCCAAAATATCTGCTAAAAAGTCAATAAATAATTTCAGTAAAAAATCATATCGACAACCGACAACAATTCCAGTAGCACTTTATAATAACTACAATATATTTAGCATTAGTAAAGCATGAGTAAACACTTCAGTCAGCATTTATAAAGCATTGTTTTTTGTCTTGTATTAGTGATTTTTGAACTATACAAAAAAATAAACTGAATTGTTCCAACATGAACAAGCTTTGCTATTCTGCTTTTCATGATTCTGATTATTAATGAAGAATCAAACATGTTTAACTGTGTTTATGAATTGCATATTAATGAGTAATGAGTGTTCATGTTGGAACAATGCGTTATAAATGATGAATGAAGTGTTTACTCATGCTTTACTAACGATAGATAGTGTGTAGTTATTATGAAGTGCTAACACAACTCCTGTTTGTGTACCATGAGAAACCAAAATCTAACGTGGATCAAATGTAAGCGACGTAACAGACTTAACGTATAGACACACAACTTACCAACATGCTTATTTTAACCACCTTAACCGAACCAAGTATTTTTTTTTCTTCTTTTTGTCTCGACCTCAACTGCTTGTTTCACAACAGTAGGCCCTTTTTTTAATAAACTGTGCTGGCTTTACTTCCTCAACGTGACCGTATGAAACATTCAGAGTGTCAGTTTAAGTGTTAGCATTAAATTGTTTGCACGGAAACACTCAAGCAGTTAAACCGTTAAAGAGTTTAAGGCAGGTGACGTCCACGATCAGTCAGCGGAAACGAGCTTTGTTTCTGCTTTCACAATGTAAACCGAGATGAAACACTCAGTTCAGACAGCTGTATTTATCACACAAGTAATCTCAGTTACGCAGTTCAGTTGCGGAAATTAAGCTAATAAATGGAATTCTCCGGCATGTGCCGAGCGCCGCGTCTTTCATCCAAAGCCCACTAGGACTTCCTCAAGACTGCAAAGTTCCTAATGAAGACGCAGTTAAGTGATTTGGGGGAACAGATGATGGTGAGAGCTTCATTATTCTCCGGCTCACAACCACTTGAGAGGAACACGATATTCATAATTGCTGTCAGAATCAACTTGTGGCGGCCTGCTATCGAGAACGTATATAAGGAGCTCAATTTGAGGCGGTCTCCCGGGAGTGGGAGACGGGGGAATGCGAAGTGATCAAATTAGTTCCGTCCTCCTGGCGGCTTGTAAACAACTGCTGATCAACAACATTGTTACTGTTTGGAGGCAAATGACACCGAGGCTCCAGAAACACACCCACGCTCACAGCCTCGGGGCGGGAAGCTGCCTGGTGTGAACACACACACACACACACACACACACACAGTGACTTTGCATTGAGGGACACAAACCCACATTTGCTCAAATTTGAATCCTCCACCACTTCACTGGGTTTTTGTATCTGCGTCATTTGAACTCTGAGGGAGATGGTGAGTTGTTTTCTCAAAGGAGATGTGTTTTTTTTTTTGTGGTTTTCTTTTTGGCCTACCATGTTTTGTTGTTTATAACTCTGGACACCCGGGAATGCCTGTACCTCGCGAGAGAGCAATCTGGCTGGGAAACACAGCACGAGCGGTCTGATGGACAGACGAGGTTGAATATGTTTTCGGTTTTTTCAGAAGATCCGACGAAACTCTAAAATTTGTTCCCCAAAATGTTCATTATAAGCGTCCGTCTTACACATGTTTTACTTTAACCATTTTAAAATCAGTTCTTCCACACCAACAGGCCAGGGTCTGGAGCCGGGCCACAGAACATTTGCCATAAATATGATTAGCATGTATTGTGTAAGCATTATTAGATACCTCTTATAGGTCAATTTTGCTGTAATTATACCTTTTTAAAGGAGCTGGGTAAGCCCACCCCTCTGTATGAGTTAGGTTTAAGCAGCAAACCTACATGGTTTGGGTTCAAATAACTACATTTGTTAAGTAGCTTCAGATTACGTACATGACATACTTGGGTACCGTGAATCGAGACAACGTTGACCTTCTGATTTCTCCACTGCAGTCTTCTGTGTGAAAGTCCAGGTGTTTGTTTGACTCATCACTTTCTGACGCGGACGGCGAAGAAAAACTTGGGATTGAGATCCTGGCCTCAAATGTTTGTTCAGGTCTGGGTTTGTGCCCCGTGCCGCGTACTTCCAGCTAGTTGGAAAGACATTTGACCAATCAAAGCTTTGCTGGCAGAACATAACAGATAATCTCATTTCATATCCAGCCAGCGATTAAGGAAAAAAAGAAATAGAAGAACGGTGTAAAGCAACATCAGTTTCCACTCTGCTGCTGACTTGGTAACAAGTCTTCAATCAAGACGTTCCTCCAAAGGGAGTTTGCCGTGTCTGGCTGCGTTCAAGTGACGCTGCCGTGTTCCCAGATCGCAACAATCACTGTTGTCCAAAACAACATCATCACAAGCGACACAAATGACGGCCGGGACCAGGACAAAACACCACCCGCAAGTTTTTTAATGAGCTGGAATGCAAATTGCTTTTGAACGCATCACACGGATACAGCGCAGTGAGCTGCAGGGCCCGACCAGTGGGTAATGGAAGCGTCTCAATAAGCCTAATTAGAATATTCCACTTTGCTGCAGTTAACACGGTGCGGACACAAACACACACATTGAGCAGTTATCGTCAACCTCATCATCGGATGCGGTTCGAGCAAAGAAGCGCTCCGAAAGGACGAGACGCCAGCCATCCAGCTGCCGCGTGCTCAAGCTGTGCGTTGGGAAACGTGTGTGTTAATGTGCAAATGAGTGTGTGTGTGTGTGTGTGTGTGTCTAAATGCTTGAGCGTCGTTAAACGTGTAAGCGGTGTACATCTGTTTGTTAGGAGGACGCGCGAGCGTCAGTGCGTTTGGGATTTTGTTGTTGCTGTGCCAAGACTAATTAGTCTTTCTGTGTGTCCGGATGGTCCTCATCGGTGGACGGCCGAGGGGTTTTGATTGGTCAGCGTTCAGAGGAGAGCAGGGGAAGGAAGGAGGGGGAGGAGAGGAGGAGAGGAGGAGAGGAGGAAAGGGGAGAGGAGAAGAAAGGCGGAAAGGGGAGGAAAGAGAGGTGTGTGGAAGAGGAGACAGGAAAAAAGGGTGTGTGTGTGTGTGTGTGTGTGTGTGTGTGTGTGTGTGTGTGTGTGTGTGTGTGTGCGTGTGTGTGTGAGAGCACAAGGGAGAGCAAGAGCAAGCGATAACAGAATGAATCATATCTCAGCCAGACACAGCACTGTTGTGTCACTCAAACTTTCCCCCAATCTTTGTTGTGATTGGCCGAGGCCCTATCTCCACAGCAGGTGCAAAGGGCTACACGTCGGTACACAAAAGCAACTTTGCTGACACACACATACGCGCGCGTGCCCGCACGCCCGCTGCACCAGCCGCACAAAGACGCACTCACAAATAATTCCTCTTATGTTCGGCTCCATACGAATGCTTAATTCAGGAGTAAAAAAAGAATTGCAAAAAAAAAAAAAAAATTGCACACGGGCGGCGGCCCCGAGAGAGCCGCTGGGCAAACTATTGATTGAATGTGTGCCACCCTTGGCCCCGCAGTAGCCACCCGTGTCCCAGTCCGGTGTCTAGCAGCTATTAGCGCTGACAGTAAAGAGACAGGCAACATGATAGCGGATCACTGAGAAGCTGGCAGCCTCCGTCTGAGGGGACTGCGGGACTTCTTCAAATGATTTCCTGCCCCGACTTCTTGTCGAGTTAAAGTGATGTGCGCACGGGGCGCTGTCATTTACTTCTCCCTCCTCCAGGCCTCCACTGAAGGGAACGCAGTTGGTATGGATGTGGATGCTTGAATGTATATGTGTGTGTGTGTGTGTGTGTGTGTGTCTGATGAATTGCAATGATGTTGGCATTTAAAAAAGCTGGGGAACCAGTGGCGACATCGTCAGCAGGGAGGAAGACTAAATTTCCCTCCTCCATCAACGTCAGTCGATTCCTTGGATAAATCAAACTGAGACTATAGAAATACCGAAAGTTTATTTTATGTAATTTGACCAGAGTATGCTCTATTGCAGTGTGGTAAGATGTCAGTTGTAATAAGTCAAAGGCTTCATCTAAGAAACGCTACACTTAGTGCTGGGATATCGTTCTAAAATTTGCATTCTCCCTAATGGCCAGCAGGGGGCGACTCCTGTGGTTACAAACAGAAGTCGTGTCATATAGAAGTCTATGACAAAATGACTCTTGATTTATTCCCTCAGCAAACATGAGTTTGTGGTCTCAAGCTCTAGTTTCAAGTCTTCTTCATCGGTGGACGGAGAGGGGATAAATTTAGTAAACTACCGGCCCGAAGTCGGCACGCCAGAAGAAAGACGTCGGCCCGAGTCCGGTTGCCGACTCTGCGTAGTTTTAGAATGACGCCCCAGAATCAGGTTGAATATTAAAAAGTATTGTTTCTGTTTCATGTTAAATCCCGCTTCACAAAGACAGGATGTTGAATTGGAAACAGGTTCCAGAGCTTTTTTTAGCGATCTCAGGATATTCTGCCTTGATTTGAGACCAGAATACCGGCAGAGTTGAAGCAGACTTTTAAGTTTTGTTTCTGAGGTAAAGTGTGTCAAGAGACTCAGGTGCACAGATGGATGTATCGAGTCCTTTTTCAAAATAAAACTTTTTTTTCTTCTTCAAAACAAAACTTAAAACTTAAAAAAATATTTAAACTTTTTTTTAATTCATTTATTCTTTCTGTACGGCCCGGTACTAACTGACCCGCGGACCGGTAGTGGGCCGCAGCCTAGGGGTTCGGGACCACTGATCCAAACCACCGCTTCATCTCTCTTTACTTTCTGTGGCACATTCATTTGAACTTTTTTACAAACTTCACTTTAACAAGGAAATGGCATATTTGTTAGGCAGTATTCTCAGACGAGTATTCATTAGCACGCATTTGTTGCTCTGGGGAGTATTTACAGCAGCAGCACAGTATACACTATGAGGTACTGTGTGTGTTCATCACAATGAAGCAGCATGTTGGCCAGTGGAACGGTGGGGGTTGACGACGTGTTTTTGGACAACAATGGAGGCCTGTGAAGGACAACGTACCTCAGGTCCCATTGACGGATTGTCACATTGTTACTTTTGGTCTTTTCATGAGATTTGTTGACAAAAATAAGTAGAACAATATAGAATGTCATGAGAACAGACTAGATAGTTTACATCAAGTTATATGCAGCAGAATACTGGAATACTGTAGGTTTGATATGTCAACTTGAGTAATTTGATTAAACAGAAATAGAATTATGAAGAGGCACCATTTAAAAGGGCCAGCATGCAGATGGCAACCACCTGAAATGTTTTCCACCAAAACAAAACCAACACGGAAGGCTCTATTTATAGCCACTTTTTTGTTTGTCCTTTCTGGACGACTGAAACACATGGCGACTGTGAAGAGCACCCTCCTCATGTAGATAAACAGCTCATTCTAAGGTAACAAAAACACAGGTTATCTTAGACACTAGAAATTACACACTTATAATATGCTATTAATAGATGCTCCACACTGGCCTTTTTAAGAAGAACATCAACTGAAATAATAAGGGTTTAGTGCTGCTGTAAGCTGCCCTCATCATTGCAGTTAATGCATTTCTTTAGTGTTACATATTCTGTCCACTTTGCAGAGTTGATAATCCATTAATCCAACGTTAGAAGGACACTTGATCAACATTTTTTGTCGGCTTTCAGAACATTCTATCGCTTTTGATGGAGATTTTTTTAGCTTTTGAGGGAATTAATAGTTGGATAGGATTTCATGAAGGGTGAAGCAAAACGTTCTTCCTTTTATTTATCAAATTATGAAATCTTCTTCTGAACATTTATTCCTGCAATCTATCAATGGCAATTTGTAAGGGACTTTATGACTGCATTTTTTTACATTGCAGTGACGACGTCTTATTCCAGGACATAAAGTTTGAACTGGCCCGGGCGTTAGAAATGAAAAGATTGAGTAAAATCACCGCGTTAGTTTTCCGGTGAGATATTATCTTCCTCACGGTGTTGGAGAAGTCATTACTCCTTCTGACCGCAACAAACAAAAGACCCGGATTGGCGAAAAACTTTTCACAATTACAGATATCACCGGTTAATCAGACCACTGGGAACAGCTCAGATTGAGCTTCTTTTCTTTTCGTCTGTACATGTCTAGATCTGAGTTTCAAAGTTGTTCTGTCTGTACTTCCCTAATCCGAATGTGGACTCCCACCTCGTTATGTGAGCTGCTTGATGAATCCGAGAGGACTTGCACCTTGTTGTGAATGTTAAGTGCCGTTTCTTTTCTTGTTTTTTTTTTTCTCCCATCCTTCTGAGACAGATATGTTGTGACTGGAGACCCGGCTGTGACCATATTAGCGCAGCGGGCATCCTGCTTCTGAGCACCTCTCGCTCCCCCCGCACACTTTGTCCTTTTCAAATATAAATTTAAAAAAAAAAAAAGAAACAGTTGATTAATTTCCCCTCCGTTGCACCACAGCAATCGCTAATGTCAGAGAAAAAAAAGAGGGAAAAGTTTAGCCCCCGCCGCTGCCCCTCCCCACACCTTTTCCCTCTCGCTTCCATTTCCGATACACACGCTTCACACCGTCTGATCTCCTCAATCCGCCGCTAATGCGCCTTTCAGAATGCCCGTCGTTTTTTGAGCTACCCTTCTCCTCGACCCCCACAACCCACACCCCCCCCCACCCACTCCCTCCATCAGACACAGTTTAATGGTGACAGCCGTTCAATCGGATAATTAACATCCGTTTAACGCTCATTACCCGGGATGTATTTGTCTCGTTTGATTTGTAATTACCAGGCGTTTTTCACAGGGAAAACACTGCAGTAATGTTTCCTTTGTGACGGCTTCATTGATGGAATTGATTTGAACCCAGCAGGGAGGCCAACAGGAAGGCGAGGAGAGGCAAGGAAGGCATATGGACCGGAGATATTGACGCCATACTTGTTATTTGTCTTTGTCTCTTTCTCGTGTCAGCGTTCTTCAGACAGTCAGAAAACTCTGACAGCTCGAGACAAATCAGTTGGAAGTGTCTGTAGCTACCATGAATTCCTTATGAGTTACACACAAATGAAAAGACAACTCATTCACATGTACTGTGTGCATAGAAAAGTATATTCCACAACTTCAATTCCAGCAGTAATTACATGTTTTCTCTACAACAGCATACAGATGTGAACGAATGAATTCATAAAGCATAAATAACCAAAATGGATAAACATTATATTTGTTGGTCTTTTGTTGTTTTTCTCTTTCATTGTCCACAGATACAGTCCTAAAACATTACATTTTACACTTATTGACACGCAGTAAAACTGCATTCATTGATTTTCTTCTTTTAAACCACCTCTGGGGAGATTTGCAAAACATAAACACACCATTGACATAATATCATCTCAGTTGATACGGCTAATGTGTTAGCAAACACTGGGTTACGTATACTTCTCGCTGACATAAAATTAACTTATACTTGGAGTTGAGCGTCAGTCCACCTGATAAATATTAGTCACACATTAACTTCCCTTATTTGTTTAGTTTTGCTCTCCACCAACTCCTAGCTATCTAGCTAGCTGGCAGCTAGCTAGATAGCTAGCTGCTAGCGTTGCCTGTCATTTGGCTGGTAGAATAAAGTAAGCATCTGGACTTTCTGCTGAAAACAGCCGCCTGCTGCTGTTGGAAACACCAGTGAGATTGGTGATAGTGAACATACGGATTCCCTTTCAGGCAGTAAAACCAAAGCAATTAGCTAAAAGGTGCAAAAGTGTCTCATAGAGCTGCTGGGTGCACATGGTATGATAATTGTAGCTATTTTTATTGTAAAGTGATACAGATTAGTGTAGCTGTAGATAATAGCTGCCAACATTCTATTATTGGCAAAAAAAAACAACAGATTTTGAACTGAAATGTCCATACAAACTTTGTTCAGTTGTTCAAATGCTGCGGTGCCTATTCTTCAACACGCTTGATAATGAATGCTCTCCGTCCTTGACTTCTGAATGTAAGCAACATTTATTTTACTTCACGCCTCGGTGCATCTTATTTAATAATGAGGCTTAACTTTAACATACATTTTTGACTATGAACAGTTGGACTTCATCCTTCGAGCAAAAATGTTTCATCATAGGATCCCTCGCTGTTATTTTCTCTCTCTCTCTCTCTCTCTCTCTCTCTCTCTCTCTCTCTCTCTCTCTCTCTCTCTCTCTCTCTCTCTCTCTCTCTCTCTCTCTCTCTCTCTCGTTCGTACAGGTTCTCTCAATAAGGTTAACTTATAGATGTGCTGTGATCCTATTGCCAGGGAGGGAACCCAGGTTGCCAGTGAAAATAAACAAATGCTGTTTCACTCGAACAGTTTAAAATTTGCCTTTTGTTTTCCAGATGATTTCCTTTCAGTTTCTTTCTGGTGTTAGGCAGCCTACTGTGGCTTTTATTTTATTAGTTGGCCTTGTTCCCACTGTGTCATTTTATCTCCTGACATGTTTAACAATGTATAATGTATGTACTTTTATGTACAAAGAACATTCAAAATGTTTTTTTCCTCCTTATAATGGCTTCAGCGTGTTTGTGTTGGGCTCAAAGAACAACACAGACAGCCACTGCAAATGTCCATCAGCCTATCGTCCTTAAAGGATCCTTAACCACTCCCATCCATTCTATCCCCAAGGTCATTGATCACCACGCACCCAGACGTACCACCGTGTAAATTAGATGCCCACTTGTTTGTCGAGAGTGTACAGTGTGCTGAGGCGGAGCAGGCGATCCAGCTGTTACTATCTGAACTTTGCGATGTGACGGGAGGGACGATGTGGATGGCGAGTGTCCCACTTCTACAGTTGATCTCACCGACACGTTCATCCATCACTCAGACAGCTTCGGCGGCTCGTTAGTAGCTTCGTGGCGCTCCCGGGGGAACCAGAAAAGCAGCCGTCGTCTCACTTTGTCGCCGACTTTCGGAGTTTGCTCGATTATTTGCGAGGTCTGGGACATCAGGACTTGATTTGTTCTCGAAGCACACGGAGAGCCTTTAGATCTGCTATTGTTGAGGGATCCATTTATAGAAACATGGGTGTCACTTGCTGTCCTTATAACCAATTCAGTTCAGTAAATAGCTGAAATAGCCACTATGGACAGACAAAGACCAACAGATACTGTCTGTATTGTGTTTGACATGCAGGACTATGGATCTTAAGTCTAATCTTGAGTCCTCTCTCAAGACATATTTCTATTATCTTGTACTTTGCCACCTATCATTTTTTTCAGTTCCACACAGAGAGGCCAAATTGACATTAAATATATTACATGAACTGTTCTGCATCATCATTACAGAGCCAGAATCCTCAGGTTTGACGTCTAATCTGGACTAATCTGCACCTCATTCCATCAACATTATTTTATTGACTGTGACGACAGTCCTTTCATAACCTTAAGCGTTTTACTGTGGAAGATTTAACATGATGAAACAAACACACCGACAAAGACAGGAGTGAAAAAACAATACACATTGTTCAATGTGTTTTTGTTTAATGTATGCATTCATAGTTTCACAATTAATTAAAAAAAAGCCACTTTCAAATCTAATCAAGGCACACAGAAAGCAAAGTGAATTTCAGAAATGAGGTCATCAGTATGACAGAGCAGCATCGTAAATGCCAAAAATGAGACACAGGAAATGCATACATGAAATAATATAATAATTATTTCACCTTTTCTTTTTGGTTGGTTTTCTTGTCAGGCATTCCAAATCGTTCATATTTTATCTAAAATGGTCAATTGTACATCAGTTACTCACCGCGTGGATGTTTTCAACAACCACAACCCACTGAAATATTTTTCATTTATTTCATTTAGATTTTAATGAAGAAATGTATTAACTGTTTTTATGTTCACTGTGGCTTTCTAGACACTTGATCAGAGTGGGCTCAGAGCCAGCACTGCTTTCACCAGTCAGACCCAGGTAGCACCTGAGACCCGGCTCCGCCTCCACTGCTCCCTCAGTCTCCTCACGCGTGGGACGATGATGTGCCGCCTCCCGCCTCCCCCCACACACTTTTTTCTTCTCTTCTCCAATGTATTTATTTGCCCACTTATACAGGGAATAAATCAAGGTCAGCACACAACGCAGCACGCCGCTATTAAGATTCATTGTAATGCAAATTCTCCCGTAGCGAGCGCACTACATTGACAGGTGCTGACACTCCGGGGCAACACGCAAACGGCCACACGTGAACACACACGGTGGAACACGCTCGTTTACCAACTTACAGATTCTGCAAACACTTTTCCTCAACTGCTGCGACTTTCTATTTTTCTGTATCGCTCGTCTGAGAAGTCCTCTGCTCACCAGTTTTATTAACATCATTGTACAGTGAAATCAAACATCCACACTACAGTACGATGACTAATATTATGGAAAAAAGTTATGTCTCCAACCGTCCAAGGAGCTTTACTGTGGTAATGTTAGTGACACAGAGATGGAGAGATTTTGTAGACACAGCAACTTAAGCTTTTAGAAAAAGTGGTTTAATGAACTGCAACATTAATTAATAGGACCCGATCGCTGAGAACACACCACATGCAAAGTTTCTAGACATAAAAAGCGATATGTAGATTCCTGCTGAAGCCAAAACTTAGAAGACCACTGCCACCGACGGAAAATAAGTGACTGCACCGGTTCAATAACTCTCTTAAATAAGATAAAACCAAAGACTGCATATCAATCATGACGTCCCGCATTGATTCGTGGACTGCTGTGATGAAGCTTTGAGTTTGTGATTTTGCCGTCACCATGTTTCTTTGGCCCAGCATCAAAGAAAAATGTCATTGACCTGCGTATGAAAAACACACCGAGACATTTTGGGCATTAGCACATCAGGACTTTCATCGCAGTGAGTTTGGATTGAGGACGCGTCGTGCAATTACAGGCGGAAATGTGTAGACGTGACAACAGGAAATGCCCTTTTAAGAGTGCTCTTTCGTACGCCTTCCCAGGAGATCATGAAGAGGTTGCTGTACTGTAGGTGAGGCCTAACATCGCAAATGTGGAATCCCGGGCCGTTGGTAGACACTTGCAAGGCTTCGGCTCAGTTTGTGCTGGAAGGAAACTGCTCACTTCCTGTTTTGTGCCGTGAAGCAATGTGACAGCTCCCCTCTCGTATGTGAAAGCAAAGCCTGCTCATCTGTCCTTTTCCAAAGGTCTCCAACAATGATGCGACGCTTCAGACATTGCTTTTAAGGACATATTATAACATAAATAACATGAAGACAGACCTTCCTTTGACAGCTTAACTTGTTGGGTAACGCCCAGGAGCCATTAGCCCTGTTCCCATTGATCACTTTGCTTCTTGCAGGGGTCGGCATATTGACTCATCTTCTACTGGCGATGATGATGATGATGATGCATTTGAAATTATATCTTAATATTTCCCTCGATCCAGTGCACCGAACCAGCATCAGAAGTGAAGTGAAAGGTTATCACAGCTAGTCTCGACACAGACCGCCTCCCCCTTGTCTTTGAATATTCACCTGCGTGCTGATAAATTCATGTTGCGTGCGTGCGGTTACTGCTTCAGACACGCGGCACATGCATTATCATAACCCTTCGAAGGTGTGTGTGTGTGTGTGTGTGTGTGTGTGTGTGTGTGTGTGTGTGTGTGTGTGTGTAGAACTCCCGGTGAATCTGTCAGAGGCTTCAAAAGCGCTTTTCCTGCCTCTCCCCTTGATGAACGAGCCGCTCCGATGTTTATCGTGACCGGCTTCTCAACTCAGGGGCTTCACAAAAGAAAAAGAAGAAAAAAAAAGCATCAAGGCATGGAGGGATTAACGGGATAAAGAGGGAGGGAGAGAGAAAACAGTCCTGGATAAATATTGCTTGAAATAGTTTCTGGCTCCTGTTAGTTGGGGCCCCGACAGCGACAGAGGAGATCGCCAGTGGAAATGTAATGCAAATCAATTAACGGCTCAATATCCTGGTACTTAATGTCGCTCAAAGATTAAAACATTTACACTTATTTCACACTTCGTTTGGCAGTAGTAGATACCAACAAGCTTTAGCATGTGGAACTGTAGATAGCCAGATGAAGTACTGAATAATAATCTGGTATTATAAAGAAAAGAAGAAGAAAAAAGGGCCATTTTAAGAAGCCCTGCAGACATGTGAAAATAATCGGCATCAAATCTTTTTTTCCCCACAGCAGGTTTTTAATTAATCATTTTCTCGTTGGGAGTTACTTTGGGGTTAAACAAAGTGGAAATGAAAAACAGGGAGATAACACCAGCACTTCCGTTTTCCGTTACGCTCATTTGTAATCACTTATTGCAGCCAAAAGAAAAAACCTGTTCAATTTTCCACGAATAGTGTGGCATTTAAAAGTAGAAGTCAATCTCATTCGAACCGTCTTCAGCCGTCACCAATGTAGACAACGGAGTTGACCGGAATCCGAAAACATCTGGAAGAATAGATTAATAGAAACTGCTGCGTTTATAGGATAATACTGACTTTTGTCAATTTGACATATACTCATATTCTATTTTCCTCTTGTTTTGTCTCACTTCACTTCCTGCATTTGTGTGTTTTTCCCGCCACTTGTGATCGCCCGCCCCCGTACTGATTAGTTTCACCCTCATTAACCCTGCAGTCCACCCGACCGCCTGATCACCTGTTCTCACTCGCCCCCAAATTCGTCTCTCTCTACAAATACCAGCCGAGGCCCTTTGTTTGCTCATATTCATCATGTGTTTGGAGTTTTGCTGCCTGCTACCTGCATGCCTAGTCACACAGTATGAGTTTTACTTCAGGAGCTCTAGTAATTTGACATAATTGCTGAGGTTGTCTGTGATCTTAATCCCAAATTCTGTGAAGATCTGCCATGCCCGAGATTTGTCAAACAAAAATGTTGCTTCGAATTGACTGCAATATTTTGTCAAACACATATCCAAGTCACAATGAAGTTGTGAAGATAGTCATGACTAACAGCCAAGTGGGGTAGATAAATTAACTTTAGCCTCTTCATAATAATTCCATGTTGGAGATATCGACAATTTCTGAGTCTAAATATATCCAAAAAAAAACTACTCGGTTACACAAATACATGTGATTCAGCTAATTCAAAAGTTACACACTGTAAGTATCTGACTTTACATGCAAAGAAACGTATAAATACTCTATGTGATTAAAGATAGAATATGTATTTGGTGTGTGGAGACGAGGCTAACAATGGGGTTAATGCAAGTCGGCAAAAATAATGTGTCTTTTTTTTTTCTTTCTGTGCCAACACGAGAACAAACGCTGTCAAGAGTGCACCAGGGATGGTATTGCATGCAGGAAGATCTCTGTTAAGACCTTGGCTACTTACACTCAGCAGGCCTACATGCTGGTGATGTCCCAGCATAAACAACTCGCACTGTCAGGCCTCTGAATCTAATTTTTGGCAGATGGATTGGATTTTTGTGTAAAGTGTCGTCGTTCCAATGTGACTGCAAACGCCACAGGTTCCTTTTGGGTAGTAAGCATGTCAACCTGAAGTTTGTGAAAAAAAATCCAAACTTTTTTTGTTTTATCTCAGCACAGAATTACTCAGAAAACATTGTAAGTAAACTTAAATTATTATTTTCAGTAAATTATTTTCAGTATCAAAACATACATAGGTAGGTTAAACTAGTTTTTAGGTCTGCTTGATTACGTTTAGGCAACACAAGGACTGAAAGAAATAACTCCAAAAGTAAAATAAGTCAATGTTGTGTCACACGAGACACGGAAAAGTTCTTTGGATTGTTCTTTGTTCTCTCACGGAAATGTGCAAAATAATTTACACACTTTCTGTATTGCATCAGCGGTGGGAAGCATTCATCTAACACAGCAGAGCATGATAACAGATTGAAAGTAAATGTAAATGTTGTGTATGTCTAATCCCTACCTCATGTTGCTTCGGTGCTATCTTCCACCATTCAGTGATGTGTAAACAGCCTTTTAAGAATCCACCTCTATCAATAATACATATAATGTCCGTTCACTAGAGCTTTCTTAGGAAACAACCACATTTTGAAATAGGTGACCTTGACAGTGGTTGTGTCAATATCTATCGAGTATTGTGATGTATCCAATGGCGTTTGCAGAGCAGTTGAACGCTGTGGCTCACCAAATAAGGAACACAACCTTCCTGCCAGACACGCTTTGTCATTCAGAACAGGTGAACACAGGGTCGCAGCCCATTTGTCAGCTTGTTTTGAGTCCTATTTGTGTCACGTCACAAAGACAAGCTGGTCCAGGGTTGTTCGACCACAGGAAGTCAGGAGAGGCGTGGAGTACTTAAAAGGTGCCGCTTGGGATGTTTTTTCTGTCTTAAATAATTAAGGATCCGGCTGAGACATTCAGCTATTCCTTGTTGACCCTGTCCATGTAAGAATAGCGAAGGCGGTCCAGCACTCACTCCTCTTTATGTAAAAGAAAACAAATATCAAAGAATGATATTTCAGGGTCCCTATCATAAATTTGGCTTGCCTCAGTTTGCAAAGAAGGTGAGATAAATCTCTTTTTGTATTCCCCCCCCCCCCCCCTCTCCACAGCATCTAATAAAAAAAGAGGCCTATTGAAAGCTGGAAAGAAATTCTTGTTTGCTTGGTTTATTTTAATTTTGGAGGCAAACAATTGTCAGTTTCATTCATCCATATTGTTTTTCTCTTCTCCCTTTTCATTTCTATTTCAATATATATGTCTGTCAAGTCTTAATTATGCAAAAAGAGGGCAGCGCCCGTTCAAAACCGGCATGCTCAGAAAGGGCAGAAGGTTCGGTGTTGCTGCTGGCAGATAACTTTTTGTATAAGAACACACCAGGGGCCAACTTAACCTGGGCCTCGGGGCCCCCAATTAATAGGATATAAAAATGATTGAGTTAAGTTACAATTCTAACTCATTTTAGCCCAAAATAATTTTAAAAAGACCACATTCAAAATATGCAACTTGCCTCCTATGTACTGCATATTTCAAATACAGAGGAAAATGAATGTAGTACTACGTTTACCTGACAAAGAAATGTCACTTATGTTGCATACATATTATATACAATAAACAAGATGCATATTTTAAAAAGACATTAGAGATAAAAGACATAACTATCCAGCATCCTATTGAAATTGAAAGATCCATATTGAACAGACGTGGAGTAAATTAAAGTGCATAGCTCTCTTTCTACCTGCATTGATAGTTTTACTATTAATAGTTTCTGTTCAAACACATTTTTTAATACTTCCAACATTCTCATTTAGATAAAGGGTGACACGTAAAAAAACAACCAGCATTTGTCTGAGGGCCCTCATCACTTAATCCGGCCCTGAGAAACACAACCACCAAGTTACTCGCGGTGCGAAACATCGGTAAAATACGCATAACGAAGGTAATGTCCAACCGGCAGTAGTAGTTACAGGCAACATGAATACATGAATAATTACATGAAAATGAAATGGCTGTGAAAAACTCAGCCTATAAAATTAAACACCATTACGCATGATATCCTGAGAGATGTAATCACATGGTTGAATAGCACATCCAGTGTGTGTGTGTGTGTGTGTGTGTGTGTTTTCTCTGCTCAGCCATGGTGAACTTTTGCATGTGTACTTGTCGGGTACAATCATCGAGGAAGGTTTCGTTCCTATTCAAACACAAAACAAAAATGTCTCCGTCAGAAGCCCAGAATACATTTTTAACGATTCGTTTTGTTATAATTTCCCTGATGTTGGTTATCCAATTTCATGGTTCCTTCAGCACCTTTTTGAAGTCTAAGCACCTAGAATGTCCCTGTGTGAACTTTAACAAGAGAAAGGTTAGCAAGACGCTGCATCTGTAAACTAACACCGAGCATTCTGGGAAAGCATAAATTACCCCGCGAGGAAGAGCAAAACGTGAGCGCGCCCGGCCGGCGTCCGCTGCTGCTGCTGCTGCTTTCTGAGCGTGTGCGAGGTTTACCGCTGCCCCATTTACCATGGCAGAAGCCTATTAACCGCCTGGAAAGAGAATATATTTATCAGAGCGGCCCTCCATTATTAATCAGTGCAGAGTTAAAAGTGAATACGTATCAGAGGAGCTGAATAAGGTTGAAACACGGTCTGGATTCTGAAGGGGGTCTCGCTGGGAGTATCAACAGTGCAGAGCCTTTTCAGCCCAAATCTGAGCAGAAAGAAATACGACTTTCATCTCCCCTGCTCCGTGGTCTCTACGGTTACAAGGCCTGTAATTATACATAGATAGGAAGAGGAGGGGGTGGGGGGGGGGGTCCTTAAAATGATTGCTTTAGAAGAGATGACACAGTTTTGAAAAAGTTGGTATGCACAGCTTTCTATAGGGCTGTGATTGACGCCTTTCCGGCCACGCTTTCAGTTGTATCCTGGCCTGTGTGGTTATGGGAGTGCAGAGCCCTTGCTTGCAGAGCTCTCTATTTACTCTATATGTTCTCTCTTTCTCTCTCCCTCTCTCTCTCTCTCTGCAGCCTGCGAGGTGGGTTTCTATAAGCCGGTGGCGGGCGACGGCCTGTGCGGTAAATGTCCTCAACACAGCCACTCGGAGACCAGAGCCGCCCTCTCGTGCCCCTGCGACTCCAACCACTACAGAGCGGCAGACGACCCACCAGCGGCTCCATGCTCCCGTAAGCACAAAACACACGGTGCACAAGATCGCCTAATCCTTCACAGGAAAAAAGACCTGCGCACACACCCGCAGACACTACTACTACTACTAAAAGGATGCGCCGATTGCATCTGTGCCTCAAAATCCAATGAATTCATTTTGGATCCGGCCTGTGATTGAAGTCAAACCTCCGTGTTTCTTTTCTCCAGGTCCTCCATCTGCTCCGGTAAACGTCATTTCCTATGTCAACGGGACGTCGGTGAATTTGGAGTGGGATCGCCCTCTGGATACCGGCGGTCGCAGCGACCTGAAGTACAGCGTGTTGTGTCAGAAATGCTCAGGGGAAGGCGGGCCCTGCGAGGACTGTGCGTCCTCCCCGGGTGCCGCAGGCGGCGGGAAGGCCGGCGGAGGGATGAGTGCCGGCTTCGGAGGGCTGGTGGAGCGCCTGGGCACCGCGGCGGTTCGATTCGTTCCCCGCCAGACCGGCTTGACGGAGCCCCGGGTGACGGTGCTCAACCTAGTGGCTCACACCAACTACTCCTTCCGTCTCCAGGCCATGAACGCAGTGACGCACCTGAGCAACGAGCCATCGACTTACGCCCTGGTCAACATCACAACGAACCAGGCAGGTAGGGTTCGGAACAGTGCCAGTTTCTCATCTTGGAGGCATGGGCTCATGGCACACACTACTGGCCTTTTATGGAACTTAACAACACAAAGTTAACTGTGCAGCCACTGCCGTGGGTTCTGTTACTGTTTCCACTCAGGAAATAGAGCTACCGCACTTTACAGCACCAGACAGCAAACAGACACGTTAAGAAACCAGCTGGTGAACATGTGAAGCATTTCTTTATTCTAAGTTGCCAAGCGCACGCTTGCCACAATATAGCCAGAGTATGACTTCCGGCCGTGGGGCTTGGGACGTCTGGGAGGCCTTCCTTCCCTTCACAATGTGCCACAGCAACATTAATTCAGGACCCTCCAACAGTGGACAGCGACAAATAGTCAACGGCGCGTCCTGCCGATCAGTAAATGTGTCGCTGTCCAGTGACGGGGGGGGGGTGCTGAATTAATGTTGCTGTTGCATATTGTGCTCACATAGCTTTGTCTTGACTTATTGCTGACATTTTGTCTCATATTGATGAGTTTCATATTGTGTGTACTGATCAGAAGGGCACTCCGTTTACTATTTGTTGCAGTCCGCTGACGCAGGGTGCTGAATTAATGTAACTATGGCATGTTGTGATGGGTGGGACGGGCCTCTAAAACCAGATATTTCTGTACAGTTGCACATAAATAATCACAATGTTTTTATCTAACAAAACATTTTGCTTCAATCCATATTTCTTGGCATTTAGCCTTTTAAAAACTATGTTTTCCTTGCCAGCCAATGCATTAAGAAACCATTATGCTTAGGATTGTATTGATTGTATCTACTTGTGTGAGCCAAACAATTCCAATAACTCGAAAGTATTGTGAAGTCCAAAAGCAATTGTAAATGAAAAAGGAATCCAAAGAGAGGATCGGCTGTAGCCTTTTGATTTTCAAGATAATAGGGTTACAGGTGTTAGAGCAGATGTGCATAACTACTTTTAATGTCGTATAATGTTCTGAGATGGTGACATTTTTCTTCCACCGAACCAATCAAGCTCCATTAATATTTTGAAAAAAAACGCTTTAAAATAATTGCCGTGCATCGTGCAGTTTGTTCTCCACCAGAAGCAAACGCCGAGAGATCACAGTGTGGTAGTGAAACATCACATGACCTGGCCACGGAGACAGAAGACAGAAGACAATGAAATTAAGGAACGTAAAGCTTCACTGTTACAATCATTAAAAAGCAAAAGCAGTGTATACATTCAGTAGCTTTTGAGTTCTTATTCTTCACAGTTCTTTCTGCACGTCGACGGGCGTTTTGGAGACATTGACGGCAATTTGCAAAGCTCCAGAAATGCATTGTGAATAATTTACAGCGTCTCTCTCCTCACAACTTCCATCCAACGGTTCGATCTGATCCAGGGTTTCTGCAGGTCTCAAAATTGAATAAAAGATTTTTTTTACAGTAAGACCTTTGTGAGACCAGTATGCCCATAAGGCAACGTAATGTAACGCAATGTAAGGCCTATTGTACGCACATCCCCAAAACGTGACGAGGAAATGAACAAAATGAATTTATTCTCATTCAATATGAACGTGATGATTTCACAGAACTCTCTCTGTGTGTGTGTGTGTGTGTGTGTGTGTGTGTGTGTGTATACACAAGAACTAAGAAACATTAATCTGAGTTTTTCTCCCTTGGCTGCAATGTTCTTGAGCTCGGTTAACTTTTCCTTGCTGCGGCCCCTCAGAGCATTGGACTTTGTTATAAGCTGGACCATCCGACCACCAACTTTGCCGTCGGCTTCTTCCGCAAACCTGCCTGGCCAGACTTTCAGAAACCTCTTGGATGTTTTTGTCCTTTCTCTTTCATGTGTCCTCCAGGAAATCCCCCTGTATCCTCTCTCTTCTGGCACTGCGCATCAGACTCCATCTTCTTCCTCTCTGGAGGTGGAGACGGTGGCTGGACCAGGCTGATGCCACAGAAGTCAGGAGCTCTTTTGTGAGGAGGAACTTTGGTAACCTCCCTCCGGTGTAGAATGACAAAAATCACACACAAGCCTGTGTGTCCTCCTGCATGTGGCAGGTCTCCACATCCTTGTTTACAGAAAAGCCTCTCTCCACAAAGGCCTGTCCGTGGGACAAAACGGCACAAAGCCCAACGCTCTGCATCAGGCTTTCTGAGGAAACCACACAAGAAGACGTCAAGCCCCTTTTGTATCGACAGGAAGGAGAGGAAGTCTGCTCCCACGGGACGGGAGGGCCTAAAATTGACATTACCTATATAACTCCCGACAACCCTGTCGCACAATGACAATTAAAAACCTGTGTGTGCAACCCTATAACCTTGAAAATGAAAAAAAGTGGATACAGATATATTGAAAAATCATTACTTCATATCAACAACGTTCAACGTGGCTATGAAGATGTACACTGTCAAAACCTCTTCCAATTCAACAAGAGAGAGAGATCCACTCACTAATATAATTCCGATTAGAGGAAGGTCGACTTAAAATGGAGAAACTTGTAGAAAAAGCACTGAAGAGTTCATGTCTGCGATTGGCTCGTTTCTAACTGCTGAACAGAAGCACACTGCTCGTGTTTACAGCAGTATGATCGACGGACTACTTCCTTTTTTTTATTCCAGAGCTATTCCTCCCAGCATGAACACCTCCAACCCGATGTTTGTCCCACAAATACATCTGAACAAGACATTTCACCGGCCTTTGCGCCTGTCTGGGTACAAAAGGGTTCCGGTCACGCCATCTGGCCAACCGTTAAGGGAGCTCTTTTCTGACGATATTCAACTTTTGCAGCTCTAGGCTCTTGCTGTGGTGGTTACATCCTGAACATAACTTCAAAAATTTGAACTCGATGTCAATAGTTAGATATATTTCTTCTTGTCATCTACATCCAGTTTGGTTAGCTGGGGTGTTGTGTTGTCTTGGAAGACCTCTCTCTCTTTAAATGTCTAAGTTGCCTAACCTTTATCAAAACACTCTTGAATGCATAAAGTGTGTTATCATCATTTTAATGCAAGAACAAAGGACTTTACATGTTCCTCATTAACACAGTCTCCACATCAATGAGATCTAATCAGTAGTGACGAGAGCTTTGCTACGCTACGCACATAAATCGTTACCTTGATCAACTCGGCCGATGCTTTGCTGAGGACAGGCATCACGTGCCAGTCTGCTGGATACTTCTTCACGGTCCTGACAACAGTCATGTAGAACTGAAGCCGGGCCAAGATGAGCGGATGTTTCTGTTGTGTCAAAGGCTGACGTTCCAGGGCTTGGGAGTATTTTTTCTGTTTTTCACTGAATCCCTATACTGGTGAAGTAAACATATCCATTGTCCCGGGGTCGTTTGTTTCCCAGTCCATGGTTCTGTTATTACACTAAGTAAACTTTTCAAAAAGGGTTTATGTTGTCAGCAACTCTTTTACCAAGGGCCCCTATCTTCTTCTGCTTTGCTACCTTTAACGAATTCCCACAATAGCTCATGTCATATTAATCATATATATCTGAGGAACATCTTTTTCAGGTTCCCATTCCCAGATACACACTTATTTAAACCCAAACCGTGACCTTTTGCCTGAAAAAAAAGTGACAGCAAGGGGTCCTGACCAAGCGTCCGTGTGTGCGTAGTTGGGAATGAGAATGGGTCGGGGACCCTTTGTCATGTTCCCATCATTTAGGACCCTATGAACATAGAGATGATGCCCTCACTATCACAGGCGTGTTCTCGATCCGCCGGTGGCCACAGAACGATAAAGGGATGGCGTCGGATTTGGTGACAGCACTGTAATCCTCCGTGTCTTTATGTTGCGGAACAGTGTGTTTATAGCTTTCAAAAGTTTCTACAGCTGCCACAGGAAGGAGAAGCTACTTTTAAAGCCTACATAGCCACTCAGCAACATCCCAAATGGTTTTGTTGGAGAAGTAAAAAAACAACAACTTGAAATTCACATCCATCGAGCTGGATATTAAGAAGTTGGTTCACACAACATTTACACTTTTCTGGGTCAAGTTCAAGCCAGTGTCAGAGTCTTAATCCATTTTTATTTGGTATAATACTGTACCTAGTGTTGGGTTCTTGATAAACAGTGAAAATGAGGTCTCCATTGCTGTTAACGTTTTTAGTTAAAGGCCTCACAGAATTATGAGAAAGTATCATGATCTTATTACAACGTATTACATCTGCGGCTTTATGCTTTTCTGACTTCCCATACGACTCACTTCATATACTTTTATATACAAAAGATCCAAATTTGAGCAGGCGTCATTTTTTTAAATTTTCAACAGGAGTCTCATGGTCAATGTGTAACAGTTGGCAGCGCTGGCTCTCTGGTGAACGATGTGTTCACTGTGCTGAGAACCCAGGATGGCTCACATGGCTCAAGGTCTCACCTTGAAACTGTAATGTCCTGGTTTCAAATCAGACCTTGAATCACTGTAAATCATCCAAAAGAACAGAAATGGCTCAAAAACCATCTTAGAAAAAATAAAAGATCAACTTTGCCCTTGGGGCATGTTGGTTGCTCAGTTGAAGTCACATCATATTTTAGTTTGAATCCAGGCTTGGCCCTTCATCACACATTTTTCTTCTCTTGCCTCTCGTCTCACACTTACTGTCAAATTAAGCAGAAGTGCCAAAATAACAATCTTTGGAAGAAATGTGCTGTCTCGACGACATTTTTATGCTGATAATAAAAAAAACCAGTTGGGGCACACACGCTTTGTTTCTGTAAGGACTAGTAGGAGTCGCTGCCACTGTCAGCAGACACGACTAATGTCCAACTCTTGACACTTCTGCGCAACACATGCAGTAATCACCACAAAAAAAAACAACTTTTCTTAACTAGTTGACACTGCGTTGATTGATTGATGTTTGTTCAACTTTTGAAAGTGGAAAATGTTAGTAATTTTGTTTTCGGCCGTCCTGCAACCAGTGTTTTCCCACCGCTGTAGTATATTTCAATTCAAACTAGAGTTCCAGAGTGCAACAAGGTTCGTATTAAACAACACTGAAACTGTCCTGGGAAAAAACTAAGTATTGAATGGAATACAGTAAACTCTCTGAAACTGGACTCCCGCCTACAATCCCTTTTGAGGCTACAGGTTGGTCTTGTGGGTGGCGGTTAGGTTGGTCTTGCGGGTGGGGGTTCTGTGTCTACACACACTAAAGGCTGCTGCTGGTATCCCCGTTCCTACCAAATGTTAACCATAGTGGTGGCCGTTCATTTGCAGCAGTTTGGAAGGCACCGACGACAAATATTGTTGTCGTGCTGATTCAGGCTAATCGGACGTGGGCTAATCATTTAGCTTCGAGGGCTTGCTGGGGCTGAAACCACATGCCAATCACATGAGTTTATAAAGTCTGCGCCAACTAGCTGTCAAGGCCCGTCAGTGTGAACATGATTTACCTGCAGGGTAAAGTCGGTGCCCCGTTATGCACGTGGACACTGATGAACCCCGTCTGGAACTGACAAAGCAGTAATCTCTCCTGTTTCTTGCGCAGCCCCCTCCGAAGTGATGGCGATCCGGCAGGAGAACACCAGCCAGAACAGCGTGATGCTGCTGTGGCACGAACCCGACCAGCCCAACGGAGTCATCCTGGAGTACGACATCAAATACTACGAGAAGGTACCGGAACCAGCAGCAAGAACTGCCCTGTTTTTTAGGGTTGCACATTTTCCCATATAGTCAAGCAGCTTTTAAGAGGGGGTTAGGGGGGGAGTGACACTGTCTCTGCGATACCTGAAGAACATAAGCTCATTGTCTTCAAAGGGCTACGACTAAACTGAGCCAAGATATATGTGAATGCGGAGGAGTGGTTGTACAGACTACAGATAACTTAATCCCCCCCCCCCCCCTTCCACAAAAAAAGGTACCACTGGCAGCTCAGCTAATTGAAAGGAAATGAGGGTCGAGAGAGGAGGATGAGATGGCGTGGATTCCACCTCAGGAAAAGTGACGGTGACAGCAAGAGGCTAGCAGGCACATAAGCCTCACCACGGGGCTAATTGCCGCAAGCTCGAACGTGCATGTGCAGTGTGTGTGTGTGTGTGTGTGTTTGGGGGCGAGCGCGGGGTGATAGGAATCAGCTAATTGCAGCGGGAGCAGGCTGAAAACAGACAGTCTCATAGCCAAACAAGCAGGAGTGCTGCAGGAGTGATGGAGGATTAGCTCATCTCCTGCGCTGGCGTCTTAATCTGGCCTTGCTCGGGGAGTGGAGGGGATTTCAAGTGGACAAGTCAGCAATGTGCTTCCTTAAGGTTTCTATAGGGCTGCACTGAAACAACAATGAGTCACAGCGAGGGTGGCGGCCGCTGCAGCAGCAGTACACTATAGAGGATGATAATGAAGACAAAAAAATTGCTCTCATTTCTGCACCCGGCACTTCTTCTTAATTAGGCTCTTATCCTTTTTCCGAGGACACATGAATGATTCACTTATTCTGCTGTTTGGATGCACCTTGCACCTCCTTATTATTGCTGAACTCGTATTACCTTCCACACTCATAAAGGATCTGCGAATTAAGTTCACAAAAAGATGCTGCGGCAGGCAAGGCGAGGGCGTCAGGGGCGCCGACGATGGTAATGATAAACTTTGTTGTTGATCAAGTCTTCACAGAACTAAATGTGTTCCTCGATAACAAGAATCACGCTTCTTTCATGAATATGTACACAAAACTTTGCACGACAGAGATGGGTGGTATAATCTTGAGAATTCACATTTCAACATGTGAGGCATCTCGATGAATTTTCTGAAAGGATATAAATAATCCTCAAAGTACCTGTCATTTTTCCAAAAGATTCCTGAGGTAATTACCTGCCAATTACATTTGAGTGGCAGACTAGGTTGCATTCATTTTGCGCAACAGCAAACAGCCTCAGAAATCTAGTCAAAGGCCCTAAACAGCGGGGGCGGTGCATTAATGAAGCTGTTAATGAGCGGCAGATCCAGCATGACCTGACCATCTCCACCAAGATACTGGTGCGTTTTGAAAGAAAAACTCCTGAGACTGCGTTGTTTCAATACATTCAGTGGAAGCATGGAGAGTGATGGCACAGCTTTATGAGCTGCTTGATCAAGGCCTCATTAAAGTACAGCGAGCCTACGATTCTAACCAATCCCCATGCACCACCACGACTCAGCTCGTGTCCTACACAGAAATGAAGAAGAGTTTGGTTTTAGTATATTCAGCATCAAGCCGCAAAAGTGAACGACCAGCTGCAGGCGTTGTTCTGGACCGCTGTTTACTTGTTTGTTCAGAATTTATTAACGTTGAGCGTGTTTTTTCGACATTGCACTCCCTTAAGCACCTTCCAACACACCTGCCGAACAGGAAGTAGCTCAGGTGAACAGCTCTGGAGATAAGCAACGGACCCACAGACAAACAGACAGAGATTCCTTGATTCATAGTTAGAATGAAGTGACAGCCAAATAATTCATGGTTAATGAAACAACTAAATACCTGCATTAAATTGATGCATTGTTTATTTTAACATTCAGAGAGGTTGTGTTTAGTTTATTAATACCCTCATGAGTGTAGCAGTGCCACTACTTGCATAATAATGAGAAATATAGTTGCAGTAAAACTGAAAACACCTTGTGTTCTTCCCCTGCCACAATCTTTCTTGGGATTCCCCAATATAATGTGTTCTTAAAAGGTTTAAGTGTAACCAGCAATGAACTCAGTGACATCAGATGCATAGGGGTCATGCTTTGGTCTGTAACGTGTTCATGTGGAGCATCAGCGTTTGTAGATTATTTTTTTTTAGCTCATTTCCCCAAACCTGACCTTTAAATCTGTCCGTCTCTGTTACAGGACAATGAAGCGCACAGTTACTCCACTCTAAAGTCTAAAAATACCAGCGCCCGGGTATCAGGGCTAAAGCCGGGCACCAAGTACATCTTCCAGGTCCGAGCCAGAACGTCAGCGGGTTGCGGACGCTTCAGCCAGAATGTGGAGATCCAGACTGGGAAAGCAGGTGTGTGTGTGTGTGTGTGTGTGTGTGTGTGTGTGTGTGTGTGTGTGTGTGTGTGTGTGTGTGTGTGTGTAAGTTAATTGTGTTAAAAAGACTTCTTAAACCCAGACTGCGCAGCATGGTCCTGGGCTAAAGTGTAAAATGTCAGCGAGGCTGATAGACGCCCCGGTCCATCCCTCTGTTCTATTGATCTGAGCTTTGTTAGAGGGTCACCCCTGTCAGCAAAACTACAAACAGCTGTACACAGTGCTGGGTGAAGGGGGGAGGTGGGGGGGGCTTCATGAGCTTGTCCACCTGAGGCCAGTATAACACTAAAAGTTAGGACTCACTGAAAAAACTTTTATTAGAACATTTCTCTTTCCTAATAGGGGATTTGGCAGAGAACCTGCGGAGCAGACTCTAGGTCTGCAAAGCTACACCTCCTGCCTGGTTGGAGTCCCAGTGCTGTTTCACTGACTAATAGTCTCCCTTCATTCTGCTGCTCAGTGGACCCAGTCTCTGCTCCTCTTGATACTGACTCTTAAAACAAGAGGACTGTACACGCACCCCCGCACCCCATGCTACCATACATGCTGAGTAATCAATAAGTCCTAAAGTTTATGAAAACCAGATTAGTTCATTATTCTTTTTCCGTTGGGTCCGTTCCGTCTGGTTCCGTCTTGTTGCTGTGGACTTTTGTGCAGCTGTTCAGGGTCCCCAGAGGATGAAACCGAGTGATTTTCCGTGATCCTTTTACCTTTGCTCTCATGCCAACAGCAGGCAAAACCTTTTACTTGTCCCGTAAAATGTGTCTGCTCGTAAGATAAGAGCAAACGTTTGACGGAGCACTTGAGGATGTATCCCAGCTGTTTTGGTGATCCTCCGCCTTGTCATCTAGCCACACCGCATAATTACGAATCCCACTGCTCTCCTTGGCAAGACCCACCCCGTGTAGCGGGTTGAGGCAGAGACGATTGATTAAAGTAAGGCATTGACCCTCAGTAGTTCGGGTCTTTGGCACAGGACCCCAAACCAATCCGGGCACCAGCAGTGCGGCGAACAGTGACGCCTGGCCAGTCCTTGAATGCTGCGCAGGGAGAGCCTTTCCAAGAACAGCAGTGGGATTCATAGTCACGAAGCACCACAGGGTTGCCGAGTTTTGATTTGTCTTGAAAACTATCAGATGAATTACAGTAAAAGTTCAAATAAAAATGCTGAACAAATAAATGACACCGAAATCACAATGTACTGACGATCACAAATGCTATCGCTTATTCATGTATGAGGAGGGTGGGCGCTATGCTGAACCACTGAACATCACTCCACTATATCTTTACTTGGCAGATTTTTTTTTGCTGACCTATTAATCCCCTAAATCCTGCGTATAGAACTTTTATTAGTTGAGCCTGGGACAACATTCAATCTCTCAAATTAGATCAACAACCTGTCTTTGCCGCCGTGTGTGTCAGTGCAAACTGCCAACTCATCTGACGCGGAGCATGTCTGTTTCCAGCTCCTCTGCGCTACAACACCATGACCATCATCTGGATCTGCATGGCCCTGGTGTCGGGCCTGGTCACCTTTCTGGCCATCTTCATCTGCAGGAAACGGCAAGGCTACACTTTACCACACTACCCATCGCTGCTGTGTGTGGAACACTTTCTTACGCTACTCTACCGTATCTCTCTGTATAAAATGTTTGCTTGTGATCAGAAATCCCTTGTGTGCACTGTGTTCCTCCCTGCTCCCTCCACATGTACTGGCTGCAAAGTCAAATTAAAGTGGGGTCGTAATCTGAGTTAGGAGGTATTCTCCCAATATAGGGATGAATCTCATTTAAGCCTGTGACTGGGTCTTAGATGCTAATCCACCTTTAGTCTTCCTTGTCATGTTTAAATGTTCATTTGCTTTAGCTTCTCTCATCCCCTCAACCCTCCCTGTCCTCTCACCGCCTTGTTTAGCTAATTTCCTGAATCATAATTTCCACCTCGCAGTGTTTTTAATTATGTTGATTCATGTCCAGTAGCGTGCAAGCCAAACGCTCCCACTTATCCCGTCAACACCACTCATCCTCCCTTTTTGATGTTTTCAACTTCTGTCTCTGGAATGCTGCATCGAATAATTAATTCCAATGCCTTTAATTAATTCTTACTTCAATGCATATTAACTTTTGAATTTCCATTCTGTTTGAGAGGGGAAGGAATATGTCAGAGGATTTAAATGTGTTATCGAAGAAAAAAAAATGAGGTTGTCAAGTCTGCGAAATCTTTTGTTTTCAGTGCAACTAAGATAGAGGATCAGAAGCGAAAAGCTTCACTGATGGTGTGGTTTAATTTTTTTTAAATGAATAAAATTCTTAATGAATATGCTAAAAAAAAAAAGAGGAAGAAAATGAAAAAAACATGCATGGCTGAAACCAGCAGGGAAAATGTATTACGGCCCATAGCTAAAAAAAAATACCCGCTATCCCTGCAGAAACACGTGGCTAATTATTATGCAGAATGACTGCATCAGAGCTTTTCACAGACCAAAGGAAAGTTCTCCGTTAGCTATGTTAGCCCGTTAGCTATGAGATTTTTTTTAGCTCAAAATAGGCTTGATACACAGTCATAAACAAGCACAATTTTTTTTTGTCCGTATGCAATATTAGCTGTGGATAGATGGACAGACAGGGATACAAACACGCACACACAGGACCAAGTACATAACCTCCTGGTGGAGATAATTATTCAAGCAAATATGTAAGGAGGTGGGAGGCAACAACGGTTTCTGCCACATAAAGTGAGACCTAAACACTTAATTTAAAGCACAGAAACTTTATTACGTCACTCCCCAACACAGATTAAATTAAAACTTTATGTTTTCAGAAAAACATAAATAAGAAAAACCTATATAAATAAAGTCAGTGAAGCAATTTTTGTGTGGCTTGTAGTGTAGTTTACTCCTTTCAACGCAAAGTTAAAAAAAAAAGCATTTCTTTAGCTTGCAGCTTCCTTAACACAGACCAAATGTGTGAACAAGATGTTAAATCTCCGTAAAGCCTTCCTCAATGTGTCTGCTGTTCCTCCGTAGCATGAATATTGGATGTTCATCATTTTAATTTAACTAAAACATGGAAGCGTACGCATGGAAACAGGTCTGTTAATGTGAAAAGGGAACCCCACAATGATAATGATTAGAAGGCTCGGGTCCATCTTGTTGCCATTGGATCCTTAATTAACAGGGAGAACAGGTTGACCGGTTGCTCCTTCTGCATTCCTGAGTTTCCCTAAGTCATGAATAGCTCTGTTGAAGTTCATAATTCATTATGGACAGCTATTGATTTATTCATTATGAGCCCAGTTTGATCTTACAAATGTTTCATTATTGTCCTGTATTCATCCCACTGTATGTTTATGTGTGTGTGTGTGTGTGTGTGTGTGTGCGTGTGTGTGTGTGTGTGTGTGTGTGTGTGTGTGTGCGCATGTGTGTTTTGTATAGACACTGTGGCTACAGCAAAGCCTTCCAGGACTCTGATGAGGAGAAGATGCACTACCAGAACGGTCACGGTATGTTTGGCCCCACTCCTCAATATAATCAATAAGTGCAGGTATTGATTAGACTGCATGTAAAAAAATTCATCCTTCGAGCAAAAATGTTTCATCATAGGATCCCTCGCTGTTATTTTCTCTCTCTCTCTCTCTCTCTCTCTCTCTCTCTCTGCTAATGTTGTTTATCTTAGTGTCCTTCCCCGACGCAAGGTTCTACATCGACCCACACACGTACGAGGACCCCTGCCAAGCGGTCCACGAGTTTGCCCGAGAAATTGAAGCTTCCAGGATCAAAATAGAGAAAATCATTGGCTCAGGTAAAAATAAAAAGTGAAACCTGTCACACACACACACACACACACACACACACACACACACACAGAGTGAGATTCATTGGCCGGGGCTAACTTAAAATCATTGGCCAGTGTAAAGGCTGCGGTGTGCAGCAGAGAGGAGGATGGCAGAGCGGAATCAGAGCGTTGCGTGGGGCTGTCAATCAGAGCTTCTCAGACCGACAGGGAATACTAACTCTGTGTCGGCTCCACAATACACTGCGCTACTGCATGTAACTCCTGCAGACATGAAGAGAAGTGTAGACTTGAGGAAGACAAATAAGCAATCACACTTTAAAAGTTCTTCTCAGATAAGAATTAATGAGAAAGAGGCTAATGGAGGATTAGTTTATTTCTACTTTTGCACATATGGAATTGGATTTCTCTTATCTAACGCAGTAAATGTACTTAAATGTTATAGTTTCTCATATGTTATATGTGGCGTGTACAATGCATGTGTTTAATCATTAATGAGTGGATTAGGGCTGAATTGGAATCTGTTTGTGTTTAGGAGAGTTTGGGGAGGTGTGCTATGGACGCATGAGACTCCCGGGGAAGCGAGACATCCCAGTGGCCCTGAAGACCCTAAAGGCGGGATACACGGAGAAGCAGAAGAGGGACTTCCTGGCGGAGGCGTCCATCATGGCCCAATTCGACCACCCCAATGTCATTCGCCTGGAGGGAGTGGTGACCCAGAGTATGCAACCGCTAAAACTATATATTAGTGTCATTTTTAGGATTATTGACTGTGATGTAAGAGTTATGACTGTTATTGAGCGTGCTAAAAAACAGTGAACATACATTTGTAGGCTACATAGGCTTCACCAAGCCTGATCTGTTGTGGGTGCAGTCACATCGACTTGTTTTGCTCCCTCAGTTAAAACTTTTGCTGACCCGTAGTTATTCTAAGGTGGATTTAGGCTGAAGACATTAGGTGAAAAAGAGTTCCTCGAGCGCCTCAGTGGCTAACTGTGTAAAAATAATAGCTTTTTCTCTGATATCGCAAAAGCATTCATTCATATGTTATATCTGTTGAAATAGGATATCATTCTTTTGGACCTCACATGCGTCATAATCAGTGTTGAACATGCATGTAAATAAGTATTTAAAAGTATCTTGCAGATATGTTTCGTTTCCAACTAGTCACAACACCTCGGCGTCACTTTAACGCACTGGTTAGTCAAACCTGATGAGTTCTGAGGCTCCTCAACTGTTTATGTTTTAAACGACGTAAATTGGCACAAAACTACTTTGATTGAGGTTGAGGAAAACATTGTGGTTTGGGTTCAAATCAAGTGCCAAGTCCTGGTGCTGAGAAATGAAGCCGACATAGAAGTGACAGAAAACTGCAGTTCCTCAAAGGGCCACTTGGGGCTGACCCCAAAAGCTCCACCAACGATCTACCTCTTTGCCCATTTTTGCCAGAAACCATGGTTAAAATAAGTAAGTTTGTTACAAAAGCAAAGCTACAAAGCCAACATTGAACTTTGGTGTCATATGGGACACAAACAGTGGCCTCCGAGGTGAAAGTTATGCGTTTGAGCCTGTAGAGTCTCATACAGACGGATGCCTTGTGGCAAAATGTCCCTAACTGAGGACCGGGGAATGAGACGGGTCCGGTTCAACGTGGGAAGGAGTCCTGAAGGTTCCTGTTTGTTCCCTCAGGCAAACCGGCGATGATCATCACTGAGTACATGGAGAACGGCTCTCTGGATTCCTTCCTCAGGGTTGGTATTGAAGCAGTAAAGGTCCCTGTTTGTCTTTCATTGTGTCTCTAGTGTAAAGTGCTTCTTCTGTTCTCCGTCATTGAGTAAGTTACAATCTTTTCCTTCACTGTTCAGCTACGAAAGCTATAACTGCTCATCGTCCGGTGGAAACAATCTATCACGACTTCTTACCTACCTTTGCAAAGCTCTAATTCAAGCTGAGCGGATTCGTTTCCAAAGGAATTCCACAAGGTTTTATAAGTGTTGGTGAATTTTCTTTCCCAACACACCAGGGAGAATGTACTTAGCGTACCTGGTATTCACAGGAGAGCGACATCACTTCACTCCACATCACTTGCTATTTATCAGAGAATCATTGTTGCCGGGCACCAGTGGTTCAGAGCAGCAAATGTGAAAGTTTTCTCATCAACTAGATACAAGTTGATATAACATTGTGTCACATCCACAATGTCAAACAGCTCCAGTATTTGCTTATATGAAGATACCGTGGATTATTACTTAAAAAGCAAATCCGTGTCATGTTTTCTTCTCTTATCTGTACTCTCCTCTCTATCTTGATTAAAATCTCTTCTTTTATCACGCTCCTCATCGGTTCTGCTGCGCTACTGTCACGTTTTTTGTATTTATTTGTGATCTGCCATTAAAAATCTCTCTCCCTACCTCCTCCCTCCCGATTTTCTCTTTTTCCCTTCCCTGTACCCATAGAGGCACGACGGCCAGTTCACCATCATCCAGCTGGTCGGTTTACTGCGCGGCATCGCGGCTGGCATGACCTACCTGTCTGACCTGGGCTACATCCACAGAGACCTAGCTGCCCGCAACATCTTGGTCAATAGCAACCTGGTGTGTAAGGTGTCTGACTTTGGCCTGTCCCGGGTGCTGGAGGACGACCCCGACGCTGCATACACCACCAGTGTGAGTTTCCACATTGAGGCAAGCATTGATGCAGAGCACAAACACACACTCACACAGCTCTTTAAAAGGAAGCGTCGATCACGTGTAATGGGTATGAAATCATGCTTAAACTATTCCACTTAGGTCGTACAAACGTTATATGTCGAAATTACAGCCTGAAGCAAACTTGCATAATAATTGAGTTCCAGGCAGCAAGGAAGACTTTTTCAGGTTTTTAACGGGTGCTCCAGCGATTTGGTAATACACTTCCCTCGGTTAACTCCCAAGAGACATTGAAAAATAGTTTTATGAATGTAAAGCAGCAGAGGCTGATGTATCAGGGCAGGTGAATTTTCCAAAAACCCTGGATCCTACATTTCTCTTATACAACCCATAGGAACCAAAAAACACACATCGGACTTTTTTTTCTCTCCAGATACAAATGAAGACCATAGATATACAAATAAAAAAAAGTTCTCATAGACTTCTATACACTCTGCTTTATTTTTGTAACCAGAGCATTCACCCCCTGCTGGTCATACACGAGAATGCAAGTTCACCTCCGCATGTAACTTAACTTTTTAAAACTAGAAGTAGCCACCTGATTAAAATTTCTAAACTAATGGTCTGTTCAACCCGAGCGCGTCAAGATTTTTCGCATAGCATCTACCACGTCAGTTGTGTCGCGCCACAAAAAAAAGTGTGTTCACAACAAACGCAGCATGACTAATCACGCTGCCACAAAGGGGCGTGGCTTATCTTGGCGCTTCTCCCCGGGAAAAGAGCAATCTTTTCCGCTATCGACTACGGAAGAAATAACCACTAGTTCTGCTTTACACTTGTTGTGGAAGTCACAAAAACGTGGGAACATCAAACGTCCTCCTGTTTGGGTTCATAACATTATCCGTAGCCGCACACAGCTCGTGAATTTCCCCGACTCCAGGAACTGCGTCTGGCTTACCACTGAAAAACTAGTTACCGTTTCAGTCATCCACCATGGAAATAACAAATAGTTCTTCTTTATACTTGTGTAAATTCCACAAACGTAGAACATCAAACTCCATAGTGTCTGGGTTCATATAATTATTCGTAGTCCCACAACAGCGTCTGAATGACGGCCGCTATTAGCGCTACTTCAGGTTGACCGGCAGAAGTTTAATTCAGCAACAGCAGGACGGCGGCAAAGATCGGAGCTGCTCTGTGCTGATTGGTCGACGCAACTATGACTCACTATGTCTACGCAGCGTCTACAAAACTGTGCATTGACTTTGCGAGTAATCTCGTCACGCGTCAAAATCTTGACGCGTTTGGTGTAAAAACACCATAAGGGTATCTGCAAACACCCAATTAGTATTGTGCAATCTGTTCTCCAATGTAAAGGGCGACTCCATTGTATACATAAAGTTCAGTCTAATAGTTAAAGTTGGTACTGCTTCGCCCGTGGAAACACTTCTATTATGCCGGGTTCTGGTCACCCAAATAAAAAAATATATATATATAACCCTGATAATCTCATCCATTTTTGAGAACATGCCGTTTCAGTCCTTCCTTTCTTTACCACAACATAATTACCTAATTCAATTTGATGACAAATGACACATACACTGTACTAATTCTCGATGATAAAGTTTTCAGTACGGTTCAGTTTCACAATAAAGGCTGCCGTCACATTAATATGCATCAATTGTGAATCACATGCGGGAAGTGGCGAGTAACGGAAGCAGCTTTAATTCTTCAAACCCACTCCGAGATAATTACATCACTATGATGTCATCAGTGCAGAAGCCCTGAGAGGAAACTGACAAAAATAATTAAAAGTCCTTGTGATACAAGTCTGATCAGAAGTGTTTATGACTTCAGAGCACGCTCTTTTTCTTAAATAAACTGAAAAAGATTATCTTGGCAAAAAACCTTTGTATTCACCTGTTCACACACAAGAGAAAACAATTTAGAAAATGGATCACCAGATATCTTCTTTTTTTTTTTTCAGGTTGTGAGACAAAGAGCCACAGTAGACATCACTCAACTGAGTAGTGTTCAGCGCTGCCTTCTATGTATAAATGAGTTTCAACTTTAAAACTGCACTTCAGCAGTTTTAACTGTATCTTATTTATCTTTCTTAAATAACTTTGATTCCAGAGGGCAGTTCTACTGAAATCCGGCCAAGAAAGAAACATCAAGACAAGCGTTAAAGTTGGAGACAAAAGCAACACACATACAATGAAAGAAACTGAAAAGTAGAAAAAAGAGAAGGAGAGAAAAGTAAGATCATCTCCGAGAGTGCTCTAGCAGAGAGCAGGCCAATATCAAACCTGCAGCCCGGTGAGCACAAGTGTATTAGGTCTAATAAAATAAAGCCAAGCTCCTTCCAGTGTCTGACGCTCTGAGCTCGCAGCAGATGGAAATCAGCATTTGACACATTTGTCTGTTACAGTCTGTTAAAGCACGGCAATCAGATTACAGGACGCGAGGTGATTACATGCAGCATCACTCAGAGACACGCTGCTGTGGGGTGAAAGGGTTGTTAATGATGATATTACAGACGCTATAGTGTCATCTGGAAATTAATGGCTGATTATGGCTGATGATGAACATGGTTCTGTCTGGAAGTGAATGAAAAGCTGCCTATTGTATGGCGGCGAAGTCACTTTGAAGACGCCGCGAGTGCTGCGATGAATCCAGGCTTCCAGCATGTTGCAGGTTTTTATGCTCTAGCAGGACGTCAGGTGTGTGTCTTTGTGTAACGGGGCTGCGTTTTGAGAGCAACCTTCGGATGTTTAAAATAACCCACTTGGGAGCACTTTGTTTGTTTCAGATGCGACGCGTCCATCCGTCAGCCTAATTAAGTGTCACTTTTATATCAAGACTATAGTGTAAGTAGTTCACATACTTGCTAACATTCGCAAGTCTATTCTCGTCTCGGCCCCGCAACACATGTGCCCTGTTTAGTCATTTCACCACGGCGTGTCTTTTAACTTTCTACGTTCATGTACATTTACTCAGTGGTGGAGGTAAGTACTGAGTACTTCCCAAATATTCATTTAATGCTACTTTTTACTTCAATGATGTGATACTCAACCATGTATCGACACAGTCGCTAAAATGAACCGCTCCCACGAGCTGTAACATATACATGCTGTTTACAGATTAAAGCAGTGGTAATAGAGCGATAATATGATATGCATTATATGAATATCATTTGAGGCTTTTCTGCATGAATCCTTTTGCTTTTTTTTTTTTTTTAAATAAATAATAATAAATTGAATATCAGACAATATTTAAATATAAGGGAGTAATGATCAGGGCTTATGTTAATTGAACTTTTATTTAATTTTTGCAATTTTAAGATGGGAACATCCTCTAAGGACATCAGAGCAACATTATTTTAAGGGATGCACCAAAGTTAAACCAAAATAATGAGCTAAAAGACACTAAAATGCTCCATAGCTGAGAGGAACTGAAGTATTACCAAGTGAACATTTTGACCTCTTATTATTGTCATTTGATCCACTGTTAATATGCAAATACGTCTAACTTTAAGTTTGGATCCACTGCATTTACTTGAAGAGAAGATATTGTACGCACACAGATCCTATTTCTTTACTAAACGTGTTTTTGACGACCCCCAGCTGTATTTAAACAGATGTGCAGGGTCTACCCTCTCTGGTAAATGCTCAGGCTAAAGAATTGTATGTCTTGTTTACCATCCGCACCTGGATATAAAGGTTAAGGCCAGCATCAATCTATATTTTCCTTACGGTCAACAAATCCCAGTGCACGACCAAAATCAACAACGGATCACACTGTCTGTGACATTCAGCTCCAAGTCCCATTGTAGACACATTTTTAAAGGCTCAATCATTTTCATAGATAGCTGGGCATTGTAGTTTATAGCAAACTGTTGGGTACTATTTTTATATGTGGATGAATACACATTTGGCAAATAAACCAGTGCAACAATGTGGCTCATTTATGGGGTTTCGTTAACATTCTTAGACAATAATGTATGTAATAATACGGCATCGAGGAGTAGAATATTTGAATAAAAAATAAAATATATCAGGCTTTGATGCAAAGACATTCTTTGATGGCTTTGGTCTTTTCATGGGATTTGTAGTCACTGATAAGAAAGAACATCGAACCTAGCCAAACCCCTTAATTCTGCGATCGTGAGGTGGACTCTATAAGTACAGAAGACCTGAAACACTCTGGTCAATCGTCTTTATTCACCCAGCAGGGCGGGAAAATTCCAATCCGCTGGACAGCCCCCGAGGCCATCGCTTACAGGAAGTTCTCCTCCTCCAGTGACGTGTGGAGCTACGGCGTGGTCATGTGGGAGGTGATGTCCTACGGGGAGCGACCGTACTGGAACCTCACCAACAGAGACGTGAGCGCTGTTTTTTGTTTTTTTTTCACCAACTCACCGCGTCGCCGAAGTTGCTGTAGTCTCGTGCATATGTGTCTTTTCTTTTTCTGCAGGTGATCAAATCCGTGGAGGAGGGCTACAGACTGCCCGCTCCCATGGGCTGCCCGGGTCCCATGCACACGCTCATGCTGGACTGCTGGCAGAAGGACCGCAACGAGAGGCCGCGCTTCTGCCAGATAGTCACCGTTCTCGACAAGCTAATCCGCAACCCGGAGAACCTGAAGTCCATGGACACGCTCTGCAGGTGGGCCGGCCGCTGAATAGATCCACGTTTTTACCATTGTGTCACATGCCGAGGAGTCTTTTGATTCAATTTGGCCAGACGGTTTCTCCCCACATTTAATCAAATATTGGTTCGCGTGATTAAGCGGCAAAAGTCAACGCGGGACGCCGTCTGCGTGGGGCTGAGATGATGATCCGGTGGACGATGTCTGGTGACGGGCTGTTAGGCTGCTAAGTAGCCGTCCTGGTGTAGGAGCCGGGGTAAATCCAATCTCATCCCGCTGCGTTCAAACATCAGCGCGATGGGTTGAATTTGCAGCCCCAAAAGTTTCCCTCAAAGTTCTCCGGTAAATAAAGCGAGGGGCCGCGGAGGTTTTTCCCAATAAGCTCGTTCCTGATCGACGCGGCGTGCGCTCTGAGTAAAAGCCCGGCTGCGATATTGACATCGATTGCCGGCGAATCTGGGAGCACGTTCGAGAGGACACCCAGGGCCGAAGACGGACCCGTGTAAATTGCTCAGTTCGGGCCCCCGGGTCCACACGGAGCCAGTGGTGCACAACGCCGGGTGTATGTGTCGGCGTGAGGAAAAGGAAGCACCAGAGCAGTGTTCATGGTTCCTCCTTGAATAAATCTACTCAAAGCAGCTATCCAACAGCTATCCAGCAACCACAGCCACCACCTCTTCTTTATCATTTGAACCGCTATTGATTTTCTGCCTCAGCTACAAGCGCATTTCAAAGCACTCCTCCCTCCCGGTCGCTCTGCCTCTTGCTCACTTTTTGCCTATTTTTCTCATTTTCCCACTCTCTCCAACTAATCGTTTTGTCTTCCCATTAATCTTCCTCTCTCTCTCTGTCCACAAATGTCCATCCGTCTCTCTCCCTCTCTGTGTTCCACAGTTTAAACAGTCCTCCGCTGATGGATAGAGCTATCCCTGACTTCAGCAGCTGTAACTCAGTAAACGACTGGCTGGACACCATAAAGATGAGCCGCTACAAGGACCACTTTGCGGCAGGGGGTTACCAAACTTTGGGACACGTCATAAGCATCAACCAAGGGTGAGTGCTGACGGTGAAGGAGGATGAAAACAACTTCTGCGGTTCAATCTAACGAGCATCTATCATTGAGCTCCAGTCACAAGCAAGAAAACCCCTCAGGATCTCAAATTGTTTCTATTTCAATCAGCCTTCAGGTCTTTCCTTCACAACTATCCTCAAAAACCTTGACACAGTTCAAACCAGGGTGATGAAATGTTCAGATAGCTGCAATCTGCAAACTCACCACTAGTTGCCAGTAAATCCTTCACACTGCTCCTTCAGTTACAACATCGCAACATTGGCATCATATCATATAATTTCTTGTTTTGTTCTTTGTTGATTTTACTTGGCCGTCACAGATCACTACAACTCAGATCTGTGCGTTTCTATGTGTGTCGTGCAGGGACATCCAGCGGCTCGGCGTGACACTGATGGGCCACCAGAAGAAGATCATGACCAGCGTCCAGCTGATGAGGGCGCAGGTCCTCAACAAAAGTGTGCCGTCCGTGCACGTATAACTCACAACGACGAGGTTTCTCTCTGCTAAAAATCTAGAATCCCAGGCTTCTACAAGGTCTAGAGGGACTCCGTGGAATTCAAGATGATCTGATGAACGGGAGAGGAAGATGTGCGGGAACTTTACAAGACTTTTTCTCCCGAAGAGAGAACAAAATGTGAAAGGTTTTAACTGTGGAGCGAGTAAAACACATGACTTTGGGACAAGTCCGACCTATCAGTTTTTTTTATTTCATTTTTTTTTTCCCTATCCAAACCCATTTTCTGAGTTTAAACGTCTCCTTTACAAATGGAAAGACTGCCTTAATTACCACAAATTATTTTAAATTGTATCGCCAGCGGATAATTTATCAGTCCTGAATTTATCAGAGAAAAATGATTTATTGAACCAGACGATAGTACATGGAGTGATGTAGACGGGGGGATGGGGTGGTGGTGGTGGTGGTGGGGAGTTCAAATATCCTGATGACACACTCGTTGCCTCTCCTGCAGTACTAGCTTGAGGGGCCTTGAGGGCCCAGAATGAGGCTCGAGACCGAGAGAAGTGGCGAAGAAGTGAGATAGCGCTCACCCAAGTTGCCAGATCGTCTCCATCAGCGGAGAAGACCTATTTCACCCCAGGCTATTAATACCAACAAGAGGCACATTTCTCCGCCGTCTAACCTTGATGAATGACCCCCAGGAGGAGCCCAGAGCACCTCTGCCCGGTGTGAAGCTGCGCGGCGCACAACTCGCTGTCCTCGAATGATGTGTGTGATTCAGTTACAGTGCACTTTATTCTACAATCCCTCTGTGTTGTGGAGGCTTTGCAGGTGCGTCACAAAACTCCTCTCAGCTACAACTGGAGTCCATGATGTACAAATTGAAAATAGTACATAAATAATGACTACTAAAATAAAAAAACAACCCAAGAAGAGAAAGAGATATTAAAACGTAGTGTAGTAAGTTGCTCCCTCATGAGATTTCTTTCTTCACTGTGACAGAAGAGAAACTATATTTAAATTAGATAGAAATAACTTAAAATATCATGATCAATTTCACTGTATTTGGGGATTAGTTTTTGATACCTCTCATTTCAAGGGAAAGCAGTTTTGAGTGGAAGTTTTTTCTTGACCTTGGGAATAGTAGTTTCGTAAATTAATCTTCACAGGGGCTCTATACAGGATTCAGAGCGTTTATATAGCAGCAAACAACATTGGAGAAATGTCAACCAGAGCAGAGGATGTAGTCGCTCTCCCTCTGTGTGCGAGTGTTGCAATACAAACTTTTCCTTGCTTAGTTTACAGAGCCGGGCCGGCCCACGTGCCTTTAAAATGCATGTGATTCTGTGTTACGCCGCACAGGCAAGCCAATGGCCGCCGCGCTCCACTGGTGGCCCAACAGCAGCGCAGCGTCCACCCTCTGTTTCCCCGTCACGCAAACACCGTTAGCTCTTTCAGCACTGTAGCCGCTGTTGGATTTGTTAGCTGCTAGCCGCCCGCTCAGCCGTGTCCAGGCTGAGAGCTGCTTGGAGGCGATAGATGTGCTCTGAATTCTGGATTTAAAACCTTCACCAAAGGGTCACTTACTACCACTTATATACGACTGGCCGTAATGTTTTAACAAAAACTGAGCATATTTCCGTGTGCTGGTGAAGATCGTGAGGCTGAAGTCAGAAGGAGTAGTTGGACCCTTGGTTAAGATTATTTTGACAAACGCTTTCAATCCTATCGTTGATCTAGTTCAAAATAATTGAAACTACTAAAAATATATATATATTTAAAATGTTATAAAGTCTATTTCAAATGAATCTATAATATATTGCATTATATACTTCTCAAGGCGTGTTTGTCAGAAATACATCTTCATGAAGCTTAAAAGCATTTTTTTTAACTTAATTTGGAAGATCCCATATATTGAAAATGTACTTACAATGTATGATAGTTAATGTTAACATCAATTAGTTGCATTTTGAATTGTTTTCAGCCAAGTAGCTCATTTAGGCAAAGCAGCTGGTATTAAACATGGACGTATAAAGAGAACTGCATACTGTGTTGGAGGCGGGACTCTGTGTGAAGCAAAGTTTTAAGTTCATATGTAATATATATTATTAAATTAAATGTGGGTATTAAATTACCTGGACCTTCCGCATTCAATGAGCCCATAATGCCGAGCTCACCTCTCTCGACCCCGCCTCGCTCACATGAACGACACGTAGGAGGACCACGATGTATTAATGAGACACATGAATCAACTGGTCAAGTTTAACAACTAAACTCAACACGATATCCGACTGAGGATCGGAACAATAAACCAAACCAAAACTTGTGCCCATGGATGCATGATGTGAGGTTGTGCACTGTGCCTTTGGCCCGCGTGTCAGCAATACTACATGAAATGATGTCCATGTTGTGCTCCCAGTGCCATTAGCTACAAGCTAACGGGCTGTTGTTTGGAATAGATATGTTAATACATCCACAGTACAGGCTTTATGACTTACAAGATAATACAAGTGGCAAACTTCAGCCAATCTATTCATTGTTACAGCCTCGTACAGCTGGCATTAAGCCGATGGACTGGATATATCTTATGAGCAGGCAGGTTGCCGCAGGACCGCGGGTCTGATGCGTCTTCATTATGCCAAAGGAAAATACAGTGGATTTGGCTAACAGTGCAGTTTACAACTTTTAGGACCTAATGATTTAAATAAGGGCTATTACAGGGTTTGTACTGGAAAGTTTAAATTTACAGACCTCTCGTTGCCAATGTAATTCTATGGGAAAAAGTGAAGGAGACGGAAATTATTGTTGGCTAACATGTCCATTTTGCGTCAAAGTGTCTTTTCCTGTATCTCTTTATACATCTGTGGTATTAATGCTAACTGGCAATTAGATGCTAACTTAAGCTTCTACTTAATTATCTAGTGTGTAAGCTAGGTGTACTACAGGGTGGAGCACTAATTAACTTAACACGTTTTTATGTTACTAAAGCGCTGCTGGAACATAAAATGAGTCAGATGTGTTTGTGAAGGAATTATCCAAAAAAAAGAAAGCTCAGCAAAATATCTGTTAGTGGAATTCAACTTTAGCGCTAATCCTGCTAATTTATTTGACAGTATTTCATCAATTTGTATCAAAATGTATTCGAAAGTGGCTCATGAGCGCCCGACTTGTGAGTGGAGCATTTTTATGTCCTTCAAATTCCCCTTAAAAAATGTTAATCCTCGCCTTAAATAATAACCCAACACAAGTATACTGTACACATCGTTTTAGCTTTCAACCAAAACTAGACACGCATTAGCGGATCTTTTACGACACCCCAAGTTGTTGTAACCGGAGTAATATTTTGCTGGGAGGGTGTGCTACACCTGGAAGCCCTCTTGTTCTCTTGGGATTTAAAATAAATGAAATGGGACAGAAATGTGTCAACCTCAGCACTAATAGCATTCAGTGCAATAATTATTTACCCCAGACTACACATTTTTCTTTGTATGAATGCGGGGGATATTGTACACATAAGCTACACAGACTGTAAAATAAAGTGTTACTTCTGAATAAATGTGATCACGCTGTTATGCCTCAGTGTTGATGAAAAGGTGAGGGAGAACACGTAAGTAGAATGTTTGTATCTAAATGCTCTCTAGATTACATAATCATCCCTGATTTTACCCTCTTCCCCTCTCCGTGCCATCAAGAGAATGTTTTTTTCTTGTGCACTTCCGTAGGTTTTCCTCTAGATGATCGATGTCAGTTTTTATTAGAGAAGAACCTCATGATGTTTCTTGATCATGTATTATAGTGGCATTTCACGACTGATTTCAAAATATTTCCTTTTTTTTCTTTCGGATGCTTTTGAAGACACTGGACTTGAACCGAAATCCCGTATTTTATAAAGTTAGGATATGTTTTTGCTAGATGAATTGATTTATAATGTATACAGCAAGTTCAGTCACTGGGAGGAAGAAGAAATCAACAACCGGATTTATTCACATGTCATTATTTATTCATGCTCATTTGTTTTTTCCAAATAATGCAACTCTGAGAAGTTTTCTTGCGGTTGATGAATCATCCTTGTTGCTAATGATAAACCATAAATGTGCAAACTGTCCATAAATACACAATAAAGGAACGTTTGTCTGTGTGTGACTGCAACTGTGATTTCCCGACTATTTCTGAAACAATAGAGCTGATTTCAGCTCCGCTTGCTTCTAGTTCTTAATATTTGCACACTCCAAACCTCATGAGAGCCGCGGTTGTTGACGGAAAACAAAAATGATAATAGTTTTATGTTGGTAAAAAGCTGCAACAATGGTTTAAATTAATGTAATGTGAAAGGTGTTGCTCACCCTGACAGACCAACTGAGAATTATCATTCAGCTCCAAAGTTTCCCGCAGCAGCACAGAGACGTTTACTGTTTCATTTTGCCCATTGTTTTTCTGTTCTGCAATACATGTTATAATTATTACTGCAGGCAGCTGATAACAGCAAGCTGTGCAGAAAGTCTACGATGAGTTCTGACCAAGGACTTGTACGTAAGAAGTAAACGTAGTTGTTTCGAAGCCACCCTTTGGTTTGTGGTCTGCCGTCGTGAAGCCTTGTGTTTGGCGGTTTTGCGTCGCCATCTTGGATTCTTCCTTTTGCAAATGCACAAAAAATTTGTGTCACGCAGACGAATAAACATTTAAACTTGAGCGGGAAAGTTGGCATTACAGCGTGTCTTGCAAGCCCATCAACGTCAAGATTATCCTGACGTCAGAGAGATTCAGAAATGGAAGAAAAAGTGCAACTTTGCCCACAAGTCAGCAATAAATAAACAACAACATTTAACAGTAAGTCTAGCGGAGTACTTGAAATAAACTGGATTCACCTGCTGATGCACTTGCGTGGGATTTTTCCACGGATCCATCTTGACAAACACCAGCATGCGGCCCTTAGTGTGTCTGACAGATGGATCGGCACGCCATTTAAGCAACCACCTCGCGTGGTCCAAAGAGCTATCGTGATGAATATTTTCCAGGTGCTCAGAGGGCAGAGTTCCAGAAAATTCATTCGGGGGCTCATCTCTGACAAACGGCTAACCGCCGTTACCCGGGTCGGCCACATACGAGAAGCATATTTATATTCACCCTGAGGTGTTTGATCAGGAGTCGACGTGAACTTTGCGACGCTCAGGTTGAAAACAATTGACTTTGACTTCCTTAATGCTCATTGCTGAGGTTTTGAGTAAATTGCTTTTTTCTTTCTGTGGGAATGAGCCCTGACCCATCCCTGAAACATCATTTGGAGCTCAGCCTGAATAGGGAATCGGCCTGATGAATGTGTGTGTGTGAGTAATTGTCCTTTCCTTCACCTTAGGAGGGCTGTTAGGAGATAATCCTCTCCTTGGTGAAACAAGACCTAACACAACATCATTAATCTCATTACGAAGGCCGCGTTGCTTTCGCGCCACCGAGTCCCACGCCCAATTATCCGCCGGCGGCCCCGTCCCCGCGGCGACGGTGAGACCCGCCCATCGCTAACAACCATCTACGCTGTCCCTCGATTGACTTCTCTGTGAGCGGCTGCGTGTCACCGCGTACCCTCCCTTCCTCCCTCGGATGTCCCGCCGAAGGAGACACGAAGCCGATCGCGACAAGAGCGGCTTCGGCGTTTTCTTATCGCCCGGCAGCAGGTCCGCGTCACGAGGGAGCGGCTAGACAATGCAGATGGATTTAAACGCTCCGCCATTTATTGTCGAGTTCGCTTCAGTCGGGAAAGTAGCAACAATACAAATTCATTAACGAGCTTTTAGATCTGTGTAAATCTCCGCACGGCCATAATGAAGTCTTTGTGAACAACCTTGGAAACAATGCACGTGCGCAGCTCGCAGGGTTGTAATTCCACCAGCATTTCATCTGGTAAACAATCGGTAAGAGCTGAGCCTTGACGGCTCACTCTGCCCGCAACTGTTGGTGGTTTTAGCTATGGTTTGCTGTTTGGGGACTTTTCCTTTCGCAAAAACACACAACATCTCTCAGCTTCACGAAAAAAACACTTTGTTTGACAGAATTAGGAAAAGGAGTACAAATTCATCACCGTGAAATGTGATTAAAGCGCCAAAAAAGCCTTCACGCAATGAGGGCGTCTGTTTCGGGCAATTTAATATATTTATTCAAACAATTTGTTTTTGCTGTGAAAACTTTCACACAGAACAGGTTGTGTTGCGTCACTGAGGAGGAGCCGTAGTCCGAACCACAACACCAATTTGTATTACTCTTTTCAACCTTGACAAAACCAGCGCAGACCAGATCCACTCTTTCAGTCATCACCTCTCCAAATAAAGCCCTTGAAGTACGATATTTGCAGAGTATTTTTGCATCTATGTGCAAGATCAAACTTTTGAATAAGTCTAAAGCCAACCTGCACCAGCAAGAACAAACAAAGCAGTGACATGGACGCTGTAAACTTTAAACTGTAAGCTGTAAACCTTCAGTCTCGCAAAACGGCACCAGATCAGAAGCATGGGTCAAACTACCAGTCAGCGTGTTTTATGTATTTGTGCTACTGTCTGCTTCCTGCAGATTTCTTCACTTATGTAAACAAGAAATCTTGCACTGGCATTCTTTGTGGGAGATGAGAGAAAGTGTTTCTTAGCCGTGAATAACCAGGTTTTTTGCATCGGGTTTTTGCAGGTACGATGAGATGAGACATCGTTCTATGTAGCGATGCATCCACGTTGCTTTTAGAAGAAACAATATTATCTATGTGCAGCCAAACGCAGACAGAATCGTGCTGTGAGGGGAAAGCCGAGCTCTCTTTTGGAGCCTGTCGCCTCACGTATATGCAAAACATCTATCAATAAAATGCTTTTTCTTTCTTTCAAAATAAGGTCAGGGGAAGGAGAGGAATGTAAATAGGGACCTGTCAAATTATGTCACTGTCTCAGGAAATCTGGATCTCCAAGTTCACAACAGTTGTTTTAGATTATTCACCGCATACTCATTGCATAATCTTTGAACACACAGAAGAAATGTGTGAACCCACAAAAAAGTGTTTAATCCTTGCGTTGAGACTCAAGAGCAATTATTCAAATATATATATATATATATATATATATATATATATATATATATATATATATATATATATATATATATATATATATTGCAGAATAGTACACACAGTATGTCCAAAAATATACATACACATTAGAATAATAAGAATAATAACTACAATATAAAAAATACAAATAATATATATTAAATATTAACAACATTGATAATAATAAAAATATTACGAATAATAACAACACTTATAGTATAATAACAGTATTGATAACAACAAATATGGTATAATAATAGTAATAATAAAAACAAAGATAGTAAGAACAATAACAATTATAGTAAGTATTATTGTAAGAATAACAACAATGATAGTATGATAATAGTAATAATAATAAAAATAATACAAATGATAGTATGATAACAATAACAATATTATTAATAATAATGATAATAAGAACAATAGTAAGAATGATAACAACAATGATTGTATAATAATACTATGTTTAAGTAATAATAATATAATGTTTTAATTAATTAAGTCATTAATTGAATTAATTCATTCAATTCCACCTATTAAGAGGAGAAGCTGAGAGACTGTCGCAGCAGACAATGAGTATAATAATATGTTTCCAAGGCACAATTTTGCGCAAACATTTTAAACTATGTATATATTCATGACTTAATGGTGCTGTTCTGTAAATAGGTCATACATAATTCATGAGCTATCCACATACTGGCAAAATAAACATAAATATATGAATTCAGAAGCTACGTAAACTTAAGACTCGACATCGAGCCGAGTCCTGTGTTACTGTATCACAGGGAGGTGAGCGCGGCTCAGGTCCACACAGGAGATAAAAGCCTCTGCTGGCTCTTCACACTCGCTCTTCCACCCAGCGAAGGCCGGCTTTTCACAGCTCCAAGTGTCAGCGCAAGTGTTTACCAAACAACGCGTGTATGCCCACGAATGAATAATAATCGCTGTGTAAATGTTCGCCGCATGGTAACAGATTTAAAGTCCAATTATTCACGTGTTTGTTCAGAACGAGTCGCATTAAGTCATTATGTTGGCATAAGGATTTTAATCAGACTCTGCTGCCGGACAGTATTCCTCTCACTGGATAAACGCCGCATGGCTGTCTGGCAGTTTCTGCCGCAAACACAAGTCCAATTACAGAGTCAGCTCTCAGTGAATCATTCAAGTATTGTCATCACACATCATCGGATGCGTTTGACTCCTATTGCTAAAGTGGATAACTATCACTTAAGATTTGAAAATGCCTTAATTTAAAACTATTTTCTTCAGTCCATGATACCATATAGGTTATTTCCTGTTGTTTTTTTCCCTGAGAGATTATAGATTATAAAAGTATTTACTAGAACACTGTCTGTCTTTCCATCCATCCATCTCTTATCATTTTATTTATGCACCGTATTTGCTTTGCTTTAAACGTATCAGCCTTAAATTGGGCTTTGATGCACACCAGTCAATGTAGATAATCCATAAAACAGAACAAACAGAATCCCTAACACGGGTGTAAACTCTTGACAGTCCCAGAGATACTAGCCCAATTTCTAAATAAGTAAAAATAAAAAAAAGAGCAAGGGAAGAAGCCTGCTGAGTTGTTTGGGGTTGCGCTCATGTCATGAAGCAGTAAAAAGGAGAAGATGTGCTCTGCACTCATCAAATAACTTTCAGCAAGATAACTCAGTTCGTCGGTTTAGGGAAATATTCGCTTACATTGATGCAGAAATTAAAGCTGCACTAATTTCAAAATTGAATGTTAAAACATGTATGAAATGATGGGGAGATTTAACAGATTTCATTAGCATGATGCGGCTTTCGCAGAGATAACCAAGTGTATCTCTGGGCCTAACTCCTAAGGTCGTTCAGCCTCATTGCTTTGGTTGTTGCGGCCCTCAACTTCACTGTGAAGGTTCAGTCTCGTGGCTCTCATAGCAGGCAGCGGCTTTGAGCCAAAGTAGCTCTGATTAACCCATTGTATGCCACCTGCTTAGTACCTATCGGCCGATGGACCAAGTAAGCTACAAGCAGGTGAACACAGACAGATAATTTCCCTAAGACATAGGTGGACCACACCACAGCAGAGCGAACAGCTGTGTAAACAACCTATCCAGCCACCCTTCCACTTATTCAGCCATGCGTCCATGCTTTTCTCCAGGTGGCGGTGACAGCAGCCTAATCAGGGAGGTCCAGACGTCTCCCCAGCCACAGCCTCCAGCTCTTCCTGAGGGATCCTGAGGCGTTCCCAGATCGGCTGGTGTATTCTGCCAGCTTGTTCAGAAGGGCTCCTCCCAATTCACCAGGACATGGGTGACATCTTGATCAGACGTCCAAACCAGCTCAGACGAAGCAGCAGTTACTGTATTCACCTGGGGCCTCATTACAGAAAGTTCCTCAGTCTGAGATCCAATCTTCTGTCAGTTTAGGATGTCATTTAGGATTTTTGGTGGTACAGAAACATTTTCATAACCTAAGGTCTTACATTATCTTTGGATTAGGAATTTAGATATTACAGAATCGTCCTAAATTATGCAAGTGCTACATCTGGCTCTGAAGAGGCCTACAAGGTGGCATGTGGCTCTGCCAGTGAAGGACAGAGCACAAACAAATTTACCTTCTAAACATAGATACAGGCAGGACAGGACGTGTGCCGATTGAAGAATCAAATGGACAGTTATAGTTGTGATTACTTAAATTGAGTCATGAAGCCTGACAATGGTTTGGAGTTGTGTCTGTAATAGAAAGATAGGATTTTTCCTTTCTTTAAAACTTAAATTGAGCTAGGACAAGCAATATTTTTTTCAATGACTTACCTGGTTACCTCATGGTGTACATTCCAATCCCAGAAATATGACCTGCAAACAGCTTGAAATAGATTCTTGTGCTCGCCAATGTAGACGTGCTCCAGTCCTTGGTAATGCCTAGAAATTGTATGTAATCAAGTATCTTGTTTGGGAAGTAGTGAGCATAAAACTGTATTAATGACACTTGGATTACACTGCAGTTTTACCATTACTGCCCCATTCACTTCAATTCATCTAAACTTTTCTCTGACTTTAAATTCTTCGTTCACCGGGGAGGCCTGAGAGAAAAATAAAGTTTTCTTCACGATTCCCAGGGTCTCCAGTGGGGAGTCACTGATATAGAAAGGATCATTTTGTGGGTGGAGTATTCCTTTAAGTTGGTAACACACTTTAGCAATATGGAAATCTCTACAAACCAGACACAAATAAGGACAATTCTCACCAATTCTTGGCAGCCAGTAAAGAGGGCATGAATACCTGACGTAAATGCAGAGAAAACACACTTGGCGAACAGAACCGTGGGCTATGATTACAGTCATTTACAATGCAACACGGGAAATCAATGGCACAAGACGACATTTGGATGAGATGGTGGATGGAGCGATGAGTGCAGGGCCCAAAGCTGTTAAGAGACAGTCTTTCATTAGAATGAGGTGGACTTCAGGTGAGCTGGGCCGCAGTCAATTTTCTCGCCCGTTTTGTTCGTATCATCACGACTCTACGATGCCAACAGTCAATTACAGCCTAAAGTAGCAAACATTTTAAAAGGTGGTGCAAACCATCAGCTGAGACCGGGTCGTCAGACGAAACATTAGAATCCTTCGTCACCCCGTTTCAGTCCGTCAGCAACAAACGACGTAGACTGAAGAAGTCTCCAACTTAGATCCAATAGATCATCATGGCTAAATTCAAGTGATAATTTCAGAGACTGAATGTTTTTTAGAGACTGTACCCTAGTCTTCTTCAAGTCCACAAAACAAATGTAGACCCGACTGTCAAACTCCCATTGGGGCAACTGTGGCTTAGTGGTAGTGCAGGGTCGTCCTTCCATCAAAGGATCAGTGGTACGATCCCCAGCTCTGCTAGTGTTGATGTGTCCTTGGGCAAGACAGTTAACCCAAATTTGCCGCCGCAGGCTGTTCCTGCAGTGTGTGAATGGTTTGGGTGAATAATGAAGTAGTGTAAAAGGGCTTTGAGTGAGGCTCAGTGGTGAGCAGGATCGTCTTTTGATCAGAGGATTGGTGGTTTGATCCCCATTGCCGCTAGCCCATGTCGATGTGTCCTTGAGCAACACACTTAACCCTAAAATTACTCCCGTGGCTGCGCCTACGGTGTATGAATGGTTGCTGATACTGATGCGGCACCTTGCATGGTGGCTCCCCCCATCAGTGTGTGAATGTGTGTGAATGGGTGAATGACGTCACGCAGTGTTAAAGTGCTTTGAGTGGTCGGAAGACTAGAAAAGCGCTTTACAAGTACGGGTCCACAAGTAAAGACCATTTACTGTTAAACTCCTCAGTTACAGTCAAATCTGACTTGTCTATAGTCGACTTATTGTCAAGTCATGTTTTTATTTGCTCATTGATCTCCATCTGTTTACATGGCAAGCTATTGTTAGAGACATATTATTAATACCGTGATGTTTCCAGAACAGACCATTTATCATGATTTATTGAAATAAATTGTGTCAAATCAGACATTCAGCGCAGCCAGAATGGGACGATCCGTTGTTTTATAACCAAATTTTACTGCCCCCGTGTCTGTGAGCCTCCTTATATCAAATATTGGTCTCTTGTGCGGGAGCTATTTGCAGTTATATGAAATCACTGCTCCAGTGTCAAAGAAGATGTATCAAAGTGGCCTTAAATGGTTTGGCTGTGTTTGGACAACCCTGAGTTAAACTCTTTATGTTCAAAATAAGACTGGGTCACCACGAGCAGAAAAAAAAAGAAGTGTTTAAAAGATATTAACCTCTATCTGTTCAATACATTTGTTCCGCATCACCAAAGAGAGTTGATAATAACAGAGCAGAAATGACAAACACAATTCATTATGAATTATTCAGATGATAACGAGCAGCAGTCCGTGGCCACTCGCCGAGCAAATCAAATTATACGACAGGGGGAAAAAAAATAAAAAAGGGCTCCTTTACCAAATATGATTACAGCGCTTTGATCGGGCCCCCGATGCGTTGTGTTCGCCGCGGCGGAGTACAGATAAAGGAGCGGCGATTGCTCTGATTTGGCACACGATGGTGCATCAGTTTAGTCGGTCGAAAGCTGCCCTTGTTCCAAATCAAAACCCCATTCATCTGGCTTTAGAGTATGATTGTTTGAACGTCTCAACATTTCATGACCCAGTTCCCATACAGCTTCTTCTTTTTTTCTTCCCTACATCAAATGGAGCTGTTCACGGGGTAATCATGTGGTGTTAGCAGAAACATCAATGATCCGCCTCAACGTGCTCCACATCAAACATGTCACTCATATCAGTGGCAACGCGGACAATGGCGGGAAATCAATCGCGCGTGTGTGTGTTTACACTTTGAGCAAAAACAACGGCTGGAAAAAAGAAGAAGAAAAAAACGTTACACAGACTGGTGTTTTCTAACCCTGTCTGTCCTCTTCCCTGCGGCCAGGACAGCTCATCACTTCATTACACCACCGGCTGTTTCTGCAGAATAACAAGAACGCTATTAACATATATGGAAATACTGTGTGAAAACAAGACGCTAGTCCTTCCCTCATGCCCGCTGTATGCACCCGTCTGTGCACGAATCTATGTGTGTATGTATGTGCATGCCTGAGTGTGTTTTTTTTTTTTTTGCCCGCTGTGTGCACTCAAGATTCTGTGTTCAGAGGGAATTGCTCGCTTTGATGTTCCCCCGTTGCAGGCAACTGCTGATACCCCTATTAGCTTGCACCAAGCTGATGCAAGCTACGCTAGCGTTGCCCCCCCCCCCCCTCTTGCAAAAAAAATTCAGTTCATTTCAACGCGAAGTGGAGCGAGATAGAAGAAGTAAGCCGCATTCAAGCGCAGCCTGGGGATGTCAGCACAAAGAGACAAAAACCACACACTTTATTTAGGAAGATAAGGCTCTGGAAATGAAGGCGCTGATAATGATGATGATAGAGTCTTCTTGCTTGCGACACAGCCAAAGGGGCAGTGCTGATGAATGCGGTTGGAGGTGAGGAGATAGGAGCCAAGCAGCGGAAAACAAGAAAAAGGAAAAGATCAGGGGCAATAACAGGAAGTGGGAGGGTGAGAACTGAAGGGGAGGTGGGAGCTGTGTGCCAAGGTAGAAACATAACCTCGCAGCTGGTTTCCCCGCTGTGTCGGGAGCTTACACAATACACCAGCAGGCGGCGAGTGTTTTAAAACTTGCATTCTCTCTGTTGACCAGCAGTGGGCGACAGTTGTAAAAAGAAGTCTGATAGTATAGAAGTCTATGGGAAAATTACTCCACTTCTTTCTGGATTTAGTACCTCAGTAAATATTGTGAACATGAGTTTATGGTACTCATGTCGTGCATTCTTGTATGCAGTCTCTGCATATCTCGCGAAAGTCCCTCTCGTCGCGCTTTCGCGTTCCCATTTTAGTTTTAGCACTTGAGCCCAACGATGATGTTTTCAACCTCAGTGCCTTAACCCCTTGTAATCAGTGCCCGCGGATCCGCGGGCTACAATGTTTAAGTTTTGTAAATATTAATTTCTTTACGATAACTCTGCACAGAAATATGGTAAAACTTTTTCAAGACTCAGTAGAATTTCCGCCTCCGCTGCCTTTCTTCTGCGTTTCTTCTCTGCACTTGATGAGAAAACTCACAACTGAAAGTCGACGCTCTCCGAATACCGCTGTTGTTGAGTCACAAAATGTCCTTTTAGGATGTTTTCTGTCTAGAAGGTTGTTGTTTCAGCATCAAATCTGTGGTCGGTTAGTCAAGAATCAGCCGACGAGTTGAGGTCCTGCTTGCGGGCGGGGCAGCCCCGCCGTCAGCGCTCTGCTGCTCGCCCGATAGCAGCCTGAGCTCGGCAGGACTTTTTGAGATGATCCACTGGCTCCGATGTCTCCACAGCGGTTAAACATGAGATATCGTGTATTTATTTAGAAGTTTTAAGGATCTAACAAGCAATCTTTATTAGTTTATTATTTATACACAGTAACGTTACGTCAGTTTGACTGAGGGAAAGGTTAAGATTCATAACTTAATGTTTTAATGTAACTTTTACTTTAAACTACAGTTGTGTCTTTTTACTTATGACCGAATTGTTTGTAATTATATGTGTATCTATATAAGTATCTATATATATATATATATATATATATATATATATATATATATATATATATATATATATATATATATATATATATAAGCAGGGTATGCTCCAAGGAGATGAATTAGTAATAAGGTCTCACATGCCCTTTTTCACACTTAATAAAATCCCCTAAACTTTTGCATTGCGTAGGAGCTGCTGGATCTCAGAGTGTGTCAGGTGCACAACGACGGGCAAGGACATGTATGAAGCTGTGTCAGGTCCAGCACAGAGAAGTTCCAGCTTTCCTGTCTGATATTAAAGCTGAATATAGGACCTCCTCTCTCACTCTGAGGTTGCGGTTACAGCTGCAGCAGTTTTATTCCCCAAGGTCAGAAATTAACTAGTTTTTGGAAAGAGAAGGACGACCTCTTCATGAACTGAGTGACCCGCTATCTCAACACACTGAGCAGGTGTTGGCACAACTTTACGCACACATTAAGGAGTTCTCTGTGAAGCTCCGTCTCTTTGAAACACAACTACGTAACGTCACATCTCATGGCAGAAGTCCGTCAGCGCTTCCAAGATTTTTCTGCCATTGAGAAAGAAATCCCGCTGTTCTCGACTCCCTTACTGATAAACGCAGAAGAAGTGGAAGAAAGTTTGCAACTACAACTGATTCTGATTCTCTGAAGAATCCGCATCAGCTTCTCTCTCTACCTAACTTCTACTGGAGCTTGGAAAAAGCCAGGTTTCCTCTAATATGAGTTTTTAAATATATATATATGTGCATAATTTACCTCATTTGATTCGTTTTGAGATATACCTCCCCTGAGTGGCCCAGACCCTGTGGCCCCCGGTGAAAATACATTTGGACACCCATGAATGAGGTAAAGACGCGTCCCGTCAAACCTTCCGGCCTTCATTCAAACAGCTCTTTGGTGTCTGAAAGTTCACCAGAGCCTCTTAATGTCATTGAACTACTGCGGTCCCTGTTTCCTGCTCTTTCTCTCTTTCTCCCCCCACGGTTAAGTCCACTCATCAAAAAGCAGAGGCAGGAAACCAAGCTCCCGGTCCCCCCCCCCCCCCCCCCCCCCTCTCCACTCAGCTTTTGATGATGCCACGCGGGCGTCCTCACGCCGCGGCAGAACAACATCACACCCGGGAGAGATAATTGAGGGGTCGAAACAGCCCGCGGAAAAAATAAAGGGATAAACTTTGAACTCGCAACTCAGCAAGGTTTATTTGTCAGACGTAAGCCTAGAGTGCCCTTCGTGTAAGAAAAAAGAAAAAATACTCACCAGTTAAACTTTACGGACTAATCCAACTTGACAGCACGCTTAGTGTGATGAGAAGTTCAGATGCCCAAAGCCAGCGGGAGGAAAATAAGAGAGGAAGATCCCCCCGAAAAAGACAAGAGGTGACTTTCAAAGTTGTTTTGATGAATGAACAGCAAGAAAAATAATGTCGGGCAAACGTTAACGCTGTAGTCAGGTGGGAAGTATATCAATGTCCAGAGACTCACACTTTTGCATTTAGAGCCAAAGGTTACCGGGGATTGCTTTGGGGATTGCAGAAAGCAACACAAGGAGCGCTAAACACCTCTGAGAATGCGGAGAGCTTGGCACAACCTTGGCAGCGAGATTAAGCTGCCACAGAAAATCGATCGGCATAAAAACCCGGGGACGTTACATTGCAATAAAAGGCTGGGAGATGGACTGAAGAGACTTGCGGTGCCTAACCGCCATCTTAACAGGCCGGAGATTTAAAAAGGCGAGGAGGAAATGATAACAGCGTTTACTGGTCGGAGTGGCTGCAGGGTGACACGTTAAATCTCAATACCAGCTCCTTCTTTGTGACCATGAAGAGCTGTATTAGCCTTTTTCGCTTGATGTGTATTCTGCATCCTGACAGCCAAAGATAATGCAGGAGGTACACAACTTGTGTGGAGTCTGCTCATCTGTTTCACGGTCCCCCACGATGCACCTTTCTGCCAAACGCGTCACGTGAAGGCACTAAAAACAGCAAATATGTTCCTTATGGTACACATTTGAATCTACCAGGCATGAGCACTTCACTGGGAGCAATATATGTTAAACAGCCGCTCAAAGGCTACTGGCGCTAAACTGGTTCTCCCTGCCAAGAACCTCCAAAATAAAGTCGACAGACACACATACACACACCATCCTGCCCCCAGATTCAACTTTCCAAGGCTTAATGGGAAACCTGATTTTCAAGCAGTGCCAAAGGCATGTAGCCCCGACTAAACTAACTCTTTCCAGTGGAGGGGGGGCAGGCAGGAAGGGTGAGGAGAGGATAGAGGAAGAGTTCAGAGAAGGAGAAATGAATGAAAATGCAAAATACAAGCTCTCGGCGCACGGCTAATGAATACGAAGATGAGATTACAAGGATTTCTAGGTCAGGATTGAAATGGGCGGCGCGTTTCATATTTAGCACTGGAGTAGAAAACAAGCTGATTTGTAGAAGAACAACCAAATTCCTTCTTTTTGTGTGCGTGTAGGAAAATAATAAAGCCGTCTTTAAACGGAGCCAGTTAATTTCCACAAAAATCCACAGAATCACAGAGATTTTTGGCCAGACTTCAATCACTCAATCAAACTTATATTTCAGACTCAAGTTCCATGTAGTATATACCACATACAAAAGGTGTGTGAAGATGAACTTGTTCTTACTGCAAAATTAAAAGAACAAGAAAACACACACTTGGTCACAGAGAGGTGCTGTAAATCTCCTTCATCACAGCGTCCTGGACTGTAAGGCCATGTTATTGGTGTGTCACAATCAGGCGGAAACCAACGGTTTCTGTGGCCAATGCGGAAGTGTCTTGGATTGGGTTGTATAGAAGTCGGGGTGCACTGTCCTTAGTTTCGCGTCGCCAGGGCGGGGATCAGCCCACGTAAAGGGCGTCAGGGGTCTGCGGTGATGTCGCCAACCCACCCGACCCGTCTTGTAACACGGACCAAGGAGTGTAACGCACGCGCGAGTCAGAGGGATCTGAAACCCGATGGCGAAAATGAGGGCCGGCACGCACGATGCGCACCTCGCGTCTCCTTTCATTTTTTTTATCATCATGTGAAGCGGACCGTATGAACGCGCCGTGTATTGAGGGTGTCGGTCTGTGACAGCAACTCCAGGGACACTTTTTTTCCCCCAGTCCGCCTCTGATGTGCACAATACGGCACTCATTGAAGGCCTAGGTCACAAACCCACGGCCCGCCACTGCCTGCTTCCAGTATGTCAGCTAGCCTGTCGGGAAGGAGGCTAAATAACGCTCCAAAGTTAGGCTTAATTTAGACGAGGAACAAACCAGCATTGTCCCTTGACCACTCAGCTCAACATATGTAAATATAAATGGGTTCTCTGTTTACCCACAATTCTCCCCTTGACAGACATGTTACTTTCGGCTAACCCCATGCAGTTTTGAGCAAAAACAATTATTTCCGCCTATTCCAAAAATGGTGTGTATGAATATTTCTGCTCACTGGGGTCCCTAAACAGTGTTGGATTAGCATAAATTGGTCTGACTGGAAAACTGAGACTCATGTGGATCTAATAAACCCAATTATATTTCTGTCTGATGATGTTAGTCTCCATAGTAGCCATTTCACCGAGGGAGACTTGATGTTACTGTTTAAATGACCTGTGGTGACCTTGAGGGTATAACAAGGACAAAGAGCGTTCAGATGCATTCCTGCAGAAATCTGCAAATGTCAAATGTTTTTGATACAACATGGATTTGTCTATGATGTTCTTCAAGGTCTTGGTGCCTAAGTGTGGTATTTTGATTCAATTTAACCCGGAGTGTGGATTGAGGATTAACCCTCTCTCTGATCTGACAACAAACCAAAGAAGATTAAATCATTTAACAAACAAAATGAAACCAAATTATTTCTCAAATTCGTTAGTCATGTTGACCCTAAATACTTGTGCATTTTGAATTCTTTCTCTCTAATCTCTTCTTGCGCAGAATCATACTTCTGAAAAAACTGAAAAAAGGTCCACAATAGAAAAGTCAAATGAATCTCTAGTTGATTAAATTGGTTATTTCTTTTGGAATAATATTATGGGAACTGCCACAATTGCATAATTACTATAATTACTTTTATCATTTGGGAAACAAAACCGTGGTTGATGAATAGTTTTGAGTGAAATATTTAATTATATAATTTGTGTGGTAAAAGAATCTTACATTACGTTTTTTATATAGTGTTTAAATTAAACAATTATCTATTTCTTTACAGTGATTTTTTTTTAAAATTAAAATTTCTTATATAGATTTTAAAAAGATGTGAAATATCATAGCAGATTCATCTTTACTTTGGCTAATATTACGTGCGGCGTCTACAACAGAAGCAGATGTTCACAAACAGGCGGAGATGGAGGCATAGAAGAGCTGGACCCAATAAAAGGTTACTATAAAAGCCACGAAAGATAAAATCCCACCCGCGTAAAAATTCTCACAAACGCACAGGACAGCTGGTTGGTGAAGTTTTGCCCGTGTCAGCAATTTAACATGTCTTGCGTCAAGGTTTGTGGGTGTATGAATGTTTTAATGTGTATCAGCATGTCTCTGCATGTGTGTGTGTGTGTGTGTGTGTGTGTGTGTGTGTCGTCTGGTCGCTGTGGAATGCCCCAGTTTAACCAGCAGAACTTGCCGATGGTTTGTGTTCACAGTGTGTGACGGCACCACCCGCTGCTGCGAGAGAAGAGAGCCTGGAGAGGGAGCACGCCACACACACACACACACACACACACACACACACACACACACACACACACACACACACACACACACACACACACAGCGGCAATACAGTACATCAATAAACGTGTTTTTAGATCTGTGTGATTTAAGGGGAATAACAGAAATGACCTCATCTGTGCAAATAGTTATTATGGTGAGAACTGCAGTATCGGAGTCTTCTGCAACGCTGTGATCCAGCAGCAGCTTCGATTTGTTATTTTTTTGATGAGCTATTATATTGAAGTAATTTTTCTTTCACGCTCAACATTGATTGACACACATCTTTCGAAAAAGGGCCAAGAGTTTAAATCTTTCTCACATATTTTCATACTCTTCAAGGTGTGTTTGCATTATTAAACCATCTTTAAATTTGGAAGATTATTCTGAGTGATGAAAGTATGAAGTACAAAATAGTTGCACAAACAAAAGTCAACAGGACTGTTTAATTTCAAGTGAAAAAAATCGGAATTTTAATTTGTAAAAATAATTGTTCCTTGATTTATATATATATATATATATATATATATATATATATATATATATATATATATATATATATATATTAGGATTTACAAGTTTGAATAGAAAAGTTAATCAAACCTTGAAAGATGATATATTTCTATGTTTTTCTGATGTGTTTTCATACTTTGGCAATATTGCTGTTGCAATTTTTTAATAAACAATTTCTTTTACAGTTAACTCAGGTCTTAATTAAACACTGGTCTTGGTGAAAGTCCTGCGTTTATTTGACCTTCCCATCCACCACTGTTTCTACTCCGCCACTAGCTCTGGGAGCGTATTCAATCGGTTGGGTTTCATTCGAGTGTCCACCGCAGAAATAGGGCCCTAATTGACTTTCCATTGGTTATGTCATACATCACATGCCATTACCACGAATTTATGCGAGGTCGGCATATTCAGCTGTACGATAAAGGACTACGCTGCATTTAAATATCCAACGCATGATGGACGATGAATTAATGGTGGACCTCCATAAAAGTTGCATTGATGTAAATGTTGGATGAGAAAGAAATCATAGCAAAAGGACATAAACCAAAGTAAAAGTATTTGAACAGCCCGCATAAGGAACCAACCGTTCTCTAAACTCATTCTCCACTTTCTCATCTATCAGGCGTTGAACTGCAGCGGGCTATCAAGTCATCTGTTGATCACATGACGTGTTTGATCATGTGTTGTTTTTTTAACCTTCTTCTTCCCCCCAGGAGATCAATAAGAAACACATTAAAGCCTTTCCTATTTTAAAAGCACGGACCTCGGTGACCCCTCCCTTTCATATCATCCACTTCATTTGGAATTCAAATCGACTGTAAAAAAAAAAAACAGAAAAAGGGCTTCATGCATATAATTCATACATTAAACACAAGTGCCACACCATTCTTGAGGTGTTGTGTGTGCTTTTTCTGTTTTTTTTTCTAACAGCCTGAAGGTAGAGGGAAATTATTCTTCTCCAGATGCATTGCATATGGATGAATAAACGAGTGCCAGGGAGATCAGGCGCTACCGATATGCAAATGTGGGGACTAATCGCTCCCAAAATAAAAATGACCAACATCAGCAGGATTCCTGCCTTCCTCGAAACAACACTTGAGTTCAACCATCTCGTGTGGGCTCGAGAAAGCGGCTGCCGGGTATATAGCAATAAAACTGCGGATAGCCGGAAGCTTGTGCTTGTAGTCTTTGACTTTAAACATCTGCTTCACCTTGTAACAACCTTTAGCAAGCAGGTCAAGCTAGTATTCACAGAAACCGTTAACGCTGCATTACATACAGCCATCCAGCTTGTTCAGTCTTGATGCAGATACCTGGGCTCTGGGCCGATACCAAGTTCTGATCGATCTGAAGTCAGTGTTCAATATGTGAGCTCTATGCCTCATGTATGGTAAGGGCTGGGATCATTCCTGTATGTGGAAGGCAACACCAGGCCTGACTTAAAGACAATATGCACAACCTTAAGGGAAATCTATTGGCAGAAATGGAATATAATATGCAATATGCTTCACGTAAAGCTAAGAATCTTTGTGTTTTCCGTTAGCTTAGTGGTGTTCCCTTCATATCGACACAGGAAATGAATCTGCTTTCATGAAGTCCACCATGTTGAAAGGCTATTTTTCTACAGTAGCCCAGAACGGACAAACAGAACACTGAGCCCTTGCAGAGGTTGTGCAAAAAAATGCAAAACTCGGTACCAACAGCCGCCAACTTTTATGTTGCTCCTAAAAACAATTAGCGTTATTATGGTATGGATAAACTCTAAACCAGGCCAACGGGGGTTATTAATTTGGCAACCTCACCACTAGTAGATGCCACCAGATCACACACTGTCCCTTTTTCAAACATTGCTTTTAAAAAATGTACACCAGCAACTTTTAATACATTTAATAAAATCTTAAAAATTCACAGGAATTACAATTCAAGTGTAAACACAGTATTTAATATATAGAATATTTAAATAAACTGCAACATTGTCGCCAATATCTGATCTAGCGATTTGAGACTGGATGTTGTAAACAATGGGTCCTTCACTCTCTTAATGAATTCATGAATATATTTTTAAAGAGACGCCCTGAATTAAAACTGATACGCATGTGAATGTCCTCGATAATGTTTTTTAAATTTCTGTGGGATCAAGAGGCTTAGTTTGGTAGCCATACTTCCCTTGATAAAAGTTTGTCCCCTCTGAATTTCCACTATGTGCATCAATATTTTTGTCTTGTGTGCGAGTGGCTTTGTGTAAACTTGTGTATGTGTGTGTGTTGTATTAAACTGTCAGACACGACATGGAAGCCACTCTAATCTGGGTTGATGCTGCACGCAAGCATTGGCCCAGATGTGTGTGTGTGTGTGTGTGTGTGTGTGTGTGTGTGTGTGTGTGTGTGTGTGTGTGTGTGTGTCTGCCCCTAAAACACAACATCATGACATGGAAGCCTGTGTCAGGGATGACACAGGGTTAATGAACGATTTAAGCACACACACACACACACAGACACACACGGGATCGCCTTGACACATGGATGATCACGTCTCGCTACTCACCTCCTCCTCTTTTACAACTTTCTGTGCCGCTTTCATCCGTTCATTCATGAAATATGCACACATTTAGATGCTGCGTGTGTGTGTGTGTGTGTGTGTGTGTGTTGGTGTGTGTGGGTGAAGCGCTACATGTATAAATGCACAGACAAGCAGCACAACAGCGCAGTGCTCGACAGAAAAAGCAGGACTTGTTTTATTACGAAGACTTAGTAGAAAACAAATTTTAGATTCTTATCGGCTATTTGTTTCCCCTCATTGCACAAAACTAAAATGGTGGGAACTTTTGAGAAAATTAAGAACATTGAAGTCCGACTTTACATTTTTGGTTTACAGGAGGAGGATCCTGTTGTTTTAACCAACAGTTGTCAGTCACTGGCTTCAACTCGGGAGGAGTCCAGGGCCATGTAGCCACGTTAGCTGCTATGCTAACATGCGCCTGCTTCCTACTTTACGACCGGTACCCGCGTGACCTTTTCACACAGCAAGCTTTGTCAGCACATTTTAGGATCCCGTGGTGAACTTTGCCCGTGCAAAGATTTCCTGGTGGCACACAAAACACTTCTCTCACTTCTGTCAGTAGAGGGTTTTATTCTCCCTGCAAGTGAATAGTTCAAAGCTAAGCCGATTGGGACACATTAGAGGCATAAGAGTACAGCGAGGGAGAGAGAGAGACATTGGATTTTGACACATTTTGCAAGTAAGGTGCTTTCGTGTAGAGTATCAATAGAAGCCAAAGTTTCCTAATATTAAGTTTTCTCCAGTCTCCACAAACATGTCTTCACAAGATTGTCATGTTTCTGCAGTAATTAGCGCGTGAATACAATGAAAAAGTTGCTACTTCAGCATTCCCATCCAACCTTCACCCCTTTTTTCAAAGTACAGGCCAGTGTGAGATGCCTGGATGGATGGAAGAACTAACACAGGAGTTGACGGGGGTCCAATCTATAGTCCCCCCCCAACGCCCTAAATGTTGAGGAATTACAAACAAAACAACAACTTGAAACCCCACCACTTTATTTTCTACAAATAACGATGGCAGCCATTCCATTAGCTGTGGTGGCGGTATAATTAAATGCCCGGTGACAGCCATTTAACGGCGATGACTCGGAGGTCTTGATGCTTTAAGTGGCAGAGGCAGAGGTGTGGCGGCGGCTCACAGCGGTTCGCGGCAGGTCGTAACAGGTATTGGTTTGATGCTAATTGGGGCGGCGTTGCGGTGGGCAAATAAGGCGCACTAATTGGCGGTCAGGGACACATTTCAAGGACATCTCAAACAGAGGCATCTGCCGCACTCCTGAGCAATTACAAACACACACACACACACACACAAACATGCACAAGTCCTTGGACAAACCCTTGGACAAACAGTGGCATCTGTGCTTCTCAGCGGCAGTCCGAGGCCGAGCAGAATGCCCGGTTGTTGTCGGCAAACGAGCAACTCCGTTTTTTGTGAAGGGGATTCCACATGACCGCGACTGTGTCTGTTGCGGCCTCATGTGAACGTCTGTGTCCACACGCGTCCCGGTTTCACATCAACTCTCGACGCCACCGATGAGTCGGCGGAAGCGAAAGTTGCAGACGCGGGAAGGGCAAACTCACCAGGCCCAGAAACCTCGGCAGGATAAAAGAAACACTAAAGCCTCATCTCTCCTCCAGGCAGCCGAGAGCAGGATTAGGCCGTCTTTCCGAACAACGGCCGGACTGTTGCGCTGATAACGTAATGTTAATCTGTCATTTTTTTTTGCCCTCCCCTTCATCTGTTGGCGCGGGCTTTGCGCTCACTGTTAGCTGCTGGAGAAACACAAGCAATGTCCATGCCATCACCCCCGTGACGTGGTACAGTAACAGATGGAGAGGCCATAAGGCTCCAGAGGGCCATCGAGTCAGTCATTTCTTCACTGAAAGAAGCCCAGGAAGTGAAAGGTTGAACTGGTTTGCATTGGCCTCGATTGGTGCGATGCAGATTTGAATCATCATAATCTCCTGGTTTCAAGAGGACAGTTGCTCAGGTGAAAGATGGGGGAGGGGGGTAATAATGTGCAGTAAAGTAAAAGCTTGTGTAATAGCGATTGAATCCCAAATTGAATTTGCGGCTGCACGTATTATCACCCTCTCACCCCAAATGTCCTTTTGATGTGTTGGTCATGTGTGACCGTCTATTGTGTGAAAGCTTCATTCCGTTATGATTTGAAAGTGATGCTGAAGAAACTGGGTCATTGTAAAGAAATACTTAGTGATTTCAATATTTAAATAAATATAATAAAACTTTAGGACCACTACTCCAACAAGAACCACCATTGACGCTAAGACCTTGAAAAAAAAAAACATTTGCCGCTTGTCTGTCTGATCAAACCACTATAAACAGGATGACATTTGACATTAGCTTTTTTTTTTTTTTTTTTTACTATTTCTGATCTCACACCCAGCAACTTTTAGTTTTGGGTTAAAAATATATACACTACTGTTCAAAAGTTTGGGGTCACCAAGACAAATTTTCAGTTCCTTTGCAATTTCTCACATAGAATAGCCTTCATTTCTATGAACAAGTATAGACTGGCGAGTTTCACATGAAAGACGTTTTCTGGCCATTTTGAGAGTAAAATTGAACCCACAAATGTGATGCTGCACATAATCAACTAGCTCAAAGGACGGCTGGTTTTATAGCTTCTCTCACCAGCAGAACTGTTTTCAGCTGTGCTAACATCATTGCACAAGGGTTTTCTAATCATCCATTAGCCTTCTAAGGCGATTAGCAAACACAATGTACCACTAGCACACTGACGTGATAGTTGCTGGGAATGGGCCTCTACACACCTATGTAGGTATTTTATTAAAAAACAGACGTTTCACCTAGAATAGTGATTTACCACATTAACAATGTATAGAGTGCATTTCTGATTCATTTAATGTTATCTTCATTTAAAATCAGTGCTTTCTTTGTAAAATAAGGACATTTCTAAGTGACGACAAACTTTTGAACGGTAGTGTAATTCATTGGGGTACTTCACTGTCTTGGTTACAAAAACAATTGGACTTTGTGGCTCTACTTCCTCCTTTGCCCCAGACGCTCATAAATCGTCCTCACCTGAACGATTTTTTTTGATTTTGAGACATTTGCCAAAACCGGTTTCTTTGATGCACACGATACAACGATCACTGGTATTGTCTTTCAGCAAAGGAAAGCAACGAGGCAGTAGAAATATCTGCCTTCTGATAATTTGAGTTGAACTTACTATACGTATACAGTGAGTACTATACATTAGTAATCCATGGACTTCAGTGGTCTGACAGTTGAACTTTTACTGTGTGTGGTAGTTGTAGGTCAAAAAGGTCTTTGCGTGCCTGAATGGGACCATTGCATGACTGACTTTCCAGTCTGAAAAAGTGTGTGTGTGTCTACGCTCACCAACTGGTCAAGTTACTCCAGTCTTCTTTTCTCTCCACTCTGACTGCACGCTCCACTGGCCTAACACTGTCTGGAGCTCCTCCTGTGTGTGTGACAGAGAGAGATAGTGTGTATGCGTGTGTGTGTGTGTGTGTGTGTGTTATAGAGAGAGACAGAGAGAAAGACAGCCAGCCCCTGGGAAGTAGGATGGTGTGATAACACTCAGAAATGATAGCTTAGCCCTGGAGAGCACTTGACACGCAATATCTCCTTCCTCAGATCGACACACACACACTCTCACACACACACACACACACACACGCGCGCACACACAGCTGTCACAGTGAAGGGTAAACAAGCAGCGCCAAGGGCTCTGAGAGCAGGCAGTGAGAGGAGACTCAGGCCTCATCTGTATGTGTGTGTGCCAGCGTCGGGCGCGTGGGGTGGGAGTGGCGTCTGTGTGTACGTCTGTGTGAAACATAAGTAAAGTGGACCAAATTGAGTATATTGCCACTCAAACAATAGACAGTTTGAGACCGGGGAGAGGGGAGAAAAAGAAAAGTACCCAGTCAACGTGGACATGCCGCTTCTAGATCTCATCTCACCTCCTGTCTTGAGTTTTTTCTTTCCCCCAATTCCCCTCCCACCTTTCACCGGCAGACAGCGTGATGGAACATTAAAATGTCAGACGTATAGGCACATCAGGTGGTATAGCGGCGCAAGAGGCTTGCCGTGTGAGCGACGCGTGAAAACTTTTGTTTTGAAGTGTTCTGTTCTTACTGTCGCCAAAAGCACAAACGTGTTGTGAAATTAGTGTCTGTAAATGCAAATGGGAGCTCTGTGCACGGAAATCAATTTTCTCACCATTAAAAGCCTTCCGTGAAGGAGGAACGAGAATTATCTAATTGCACCACTGGCAGAATCTGTTCTTGCGTGAAGAAAAATAACTCCTGATCTCTGAGTGTGGGACAAAATGACCTGCTTAAGTGTTTTCTTAACGAGGAAGCGCCCGAAAACGGCAGTCGCTCAAATGGCCATTCAAGGCTGGCTCAAAAAGAAGCATGAAGTTTAGCTTAGTTGAGGGTGTTGGCATTGTGAAATGGCAGGTGGGAGCCGTACAAGGTCGATCGCTGCTCGGTTGCCGATTTTTGGACTGTCCGTGGAATTAGCACGGCATTGTCAAGATGGCCCACTTTGAGCGTCACGACGACTCTTCAGAAACCTTTGGTTGACTTCGAAAGAGACTGCGGCCATGTCTTTATACAGAATCAGAATCAGCTCGTTTGGCCATGTCGGTCGACGCATCAATGAAATTTGACTGTGGTTTAACGTAGCTCTCATCGTACTTATACACATATTATATTATATACAAGAAACAAGATAAATATAGAGAGTAGTCACAATAGTGCAAGCAGTGGAGATGGAGGTGTCTGATTATTTGTGCAGAGTGACGGCCAGTGGAAAGAAGCAGTTCCTGTGTCTGGTGGTTTGGCACACAGTGTGCCTACCAGAGGGAAGTTGGAACAGCTTGTGTCCAGGGAGTGAAGGCAAAAATCTTTCCAGCCCGTTTCCTGACTATGGAGTCCAGGTTGGAGGGCAGGCTGGAACCAATAGTTCTTTGCAGACCTGATGATCCGTTGCAGTCTGGCTCTGTCTTGTTTGGTGGCCGATCCAAACCACACAGTAATGAAAGAACAGAGAACAGACTGGATGATGGCGGAGCAATACAAGATCAGCAGCTCCTGAAGCAGGTTGTACTTCCTGAGCTGGCACAGGAAGTACAATCGGTGCAGGGCCCAATGCCTCGAGTAGGTTTGAATATTATGAAGAAAAAGAGAAAAATGATTGCACTGCAACCCCTCAACACATGGCACCAATGACAGTTTGTGTGTCACATAGTGCGTGCAGAGCCTGATTGATACAACTAGCTTTTAGGTTGTGTTCACACATGCATTCACATCTTTTAGTCCGGTGAAATCGGACAATGATTTGTTTCGACTTAATGCGATTCATTTGGGGAGGTGTGAAGACATTGATTGCACTCGGGCGCGGACCCAAACAACCGCACCGAGACCCTTGAGAGGAGGTGGTATCAACATGATCCAACCCAACTACCAGGTGGACTCTGCAAGTGTGAGCTCAACGCCTCCTGCGGTGTGTACGTCGTTTTACATGCTCAACGTTAGCTCCCTTGTTCTACTCAGTCGTCTGAAAGCAAGTATTCTGGAAGTAACAACCCATCGATCTGGATCAATATAGGAATTAAGTGATCAACCATCCACTAGCATCAGTGCAAAGTATCACCATGTCCTTCCTAGGGCACCTTCCTCATACAGTCCAGTGTTAAAAATGTCAAATTCTATTTTTGTTGCTTCGTGTGAGTTGATATAAATGCACCTGATTGTGTTAAATAGGCATATTATCTCAAATCCATCGCAGGCAGACTTTGTGATATCAGCGTATCGTATTGTGCATTTAGCATTCTGCTAGCATAGTTTTGGTATTGTAGCATTAACGACTCGCAGACGTTAGTTTCCTTGACTTTTCAGGTTTATTGCACCAAGTGGAACAGCTAACAAGCTCACATAGCATCCCCCACACTCACATACAACGACACACACAACGTCACTTCCTCTGGAACCACCCGCCTCCCCGTCTGCTCCACCAATCACAGGCCACAACCCTACCAACAACCACGCTGCTTCCCTGTGATTGGCCAGAGAGAGTAAGAGGCCCCTGACCCAAACATCCACCCCCAAGAGACGCCTGTACAGGGTCGCTACTGTATATTACTGAGCAATGGACTATGTTTACTTGCACACTAATATTCCAGTATTATTTGAAATATTCTGAGATTATATGGGTCATGTTAACACCAGGTTTTGGGATATTTTCCAGAGGGAGGCTGTGTTCGCACGTCAGAACAAGCTCCCTGCTGGTTATGTTGATCAGCACGGCTGCACAGGGATACCAGTGGAATATTCATTTTCACTTTATTTATTAGCCATATAAACAGCTCAGTATGAATTTAGTCTTTTTCAGAATAAGGGCAAAAAACAGAAATCTTAGTGCACATAAATGTAGTCCACTACACAGGACCTTCCAGCATGCTTTCTTGATCCTGCCCCCATCGCACTAATAAGCAGAGTGAATGTTCTCATGTAGTTTGTAACGATGCAACTTGGTACACTTGGATTTTTCTTAACTGATCTGGACATTTTCAAACAATATGTTTGAAAATGAATATTATATAGAAATAGTATAGAATTGTGCATGGCATTAAGCTACTAGAACACAATGAATTCACTTATACTCTGTCGCAGAAGTGTGTGTGTGTGTGTGTGTGTGTGTGTGTATGTTTCTGTGTGTGTGTGTGTGTGTGTGTGTGTGAGTGTGTGTATGTTTCTGTGTGTGTGTGTGTGTGTGAGTGTGAGTGTGAGTGTGTCTGTCATTACACTTGTAACTAATTGATCACAATGTGTATGGGTTGTTGATCAGCATTTTTACCAGAGTACCGAGGTAAAAACAGTGCTTCAGCTGCTTTGCGCCAGCCGACTTGTTGTTTCCTATTGAGTCAAGACTGGTAGCTCATTTGAGTCCCAGCTGAGAATGTCCACGAGTAAAACTAAGCTTTTTAATAATGCTCCGAGTCGGTACAAAATCATGAGCATTTAAGATAGTGTGTATGAAAAATAAATCCTACGTCTTTCAACTCCACCCAACTTTGTTGTTCAGCAGTCCTTCAAGGTACCAAAGACTACCTTTCTACCAATCACTTTCTCTTCTGACTTCATCTCAAGAGAGACATTTGCTCTCCCTTGCGTCAAACAAGTAACAGCTGCTGTTTCTCTTTGATACTCATCATATTACTGGCTCGTGAAGCAAAACATTAGGGCCACTGCACTCTAGTTGTGAAACAAATCTCACTGACTTTGGGTTAAAAATGATCAGATTTAACGGAGTGATTAATTGATAAAAGAGGGCTGGTCTTCTTAGGAGTGTATATGGTCCCAGTTAAAACATATCATGAACAATATCCTTTTTTTAAGTAACTACACCCAAAATTGATTGATTTTAAGTTGTTATGTTCTCATTTGACCTGGTAGAGAACATTAAAGCGTGGAGGAGAGAAAGAATAGTGCTATGAAAAGGTTGGGTTTGATCTACTACCAAGAATGATATATGGCTGGAAGCCACCCTAATTTTAATGATTTGGTTCAATGAACCACACAAAAAAGTAAAATAAACAGTTTGTGTTAACAAATGGATAACAAGTTAATTATGAGGTAAAACACTTTTATAATGTTTTGCGATGAATTTGTGAAAATTGTCAAATTTAACCCACAAAGACAATGTTCGCACCCCGTTCTAGCTCAAGAGGAGGGCTGGGTAGACTTCACTTCAACGGGGTGAATACAAGATTTGTAGCATTTATTTTGGCAATTAAAGGCTCTCAAAACCGGACGGAGAGGCGCTAGTCTTCGGCGCTTATCTTTGGACTTGCTATTGACAATGTTAAAACATGAGCTATATTGAAGATTTACAGTTGCATTAAGGGTTACAGTGAAGCTAATCGGGGAATAAAGGTGAGGAAATGTCACTGAACCAAAGGCACGTTTTGTCTTTTGCGAAGGACAGAAAACCATCAGGTGAAAATGAAAAAACTGCCAAAGCAAGGATTCTTTTGTAAAGCATCTCCTTGCATTTGTCAAATTATTATTCACCAAGGACATGTGCTACTCTGAAAGCAACAAAAAAAAAGAAGCCGAAACTCCACAAGGAAAGATACAGACAGTGAAGGGCACAGAGACATGCGACTTCTGCAAGAGGTGCCAAAGAAACAACGCTCAAAAATGCATCGGAACGGTGTAAGTGCATGGTCAACCTAGGAGGAAAGTCGAGTCCTCTGTCAGGCACAAATACACCAGATGCTTGAAATTTGAAAGAAGCTCATGAAAGACGAACGCGGGACCGAAACATCGTATTTCTTTGCGGCGTGCACCTAAAATCATAAGTCCTGATACTAACAAAGAACATGTTACTAACATCGGCCGGTTTCAAACAGACAAATGTGGAATTCAAAATCGACAGAGCAAACAGGAGAGGGATTGTACTTTCAATACCCTGACCTGGAAAACACATTTGGTTCACCCAATCCAGTTATCATCTGTTTCCCAAACACACAGCGGTGCTTTGCAGCCGTGTAACTCACCACAGCATGGCAGCACCTGGAAATTGGTATCATGGCAGGGTGCACATCTCCCCTCGAGCATTCAGCACTGCATTGGGGGGGGGGAATCATCACGGCATCAACATTGGTTGTGGGTGGAGGGAGGCAGCAGAGAGGAATTCACCTCCCACCCGTCATAGTGACAGCCATCAGCACCATGGCCGCCTGTTGCCAAGTCAAACGACGCAACTGAAATGGGGTTAAACTGAAGCAACAAATACAGAAGCAGAGAAACTGGCGAACGCAAGTTTCAGGAAGTCATTGAAACAACGAAGGCTGCCGGAGGCTTAGTGAATTATTAATCCGAAGATTAAGACAGAATGGGATCACAGTATGATGGGATGTAAAATAGATACCGGGATTGATGATATTGTCTGTCTCAGGAAATGTGACGAGGACGGATGCAAGAGGTCCACTTTAAACAATGTATTAAACTGACAGTGGAGCGGTTAGACCTTGCAAATGAAAGCAGACACTGTGATCACATTCGTGTGATCAGATTTGAGAGAAATTCTTCTTAATAATTTGGGTTTATTGCATACATTTGTTTGGATGGAAGAAAAAAACATACAAACAGAAATGTATGTATCATCCAATGATAATACTGAGATAATTCTCATTGCTCTAATGAATCCAGAGGCTTTCATCAGATTTCACCAGAACTCGACCCGGTGGTGCTGATGAAAGGCGTTAAGAGTTACTCTAAAACAGCCAATCTTCTCTCTGGCTGTCACTTATGTAGGTTAAATTGAGCCACCAGTAGGACATTTTGACAGTATCACTTAAGTTTGTATATGCAATGCCTACAATTAATAAACAATCATATGTAATCATTAAAAAGACTCTTTTTTTTTAAAACATTAAGATACCGGCCTTGTTGTCCATATTGCGTTCTGTACATTTGCTGACTATAACTGGAAATAGCACATGGGAAAGGGTAACCTGGCTGGAAAAATAACTTTGGAAATAGGTGCAGTGTTCAGTGTGAACGCTGCAGCCGCTAAACAGGCTCTGATGCAAACACTCTGGGGCTCACCGACAATGTACATTGAAGAGTGCTGATGTTGTCTGAGTTTTCTGAGTCAGAAAACAGAACAGAAAGAATGGCTTTGTGTTGCCGAAAATATTTTCAATGTCACAGGCTGAATACTCATTTCCACAACGTGGATGCTACGCGAGATCTCACAACGAGACCGAAACAAGGACAGGACAAAGTAAAAAGGTAAAGAAACAGGTTTTATTTCTCTGTAGGGTTCTTTCTATAATGTTGTCAGACATTTAGCGGCTTCTGTCTGCAGCGTTCTCCTTTAACACTGGACAATTTGCACAAGTCTTTGCCCCTATTTGTCACTTTGAGACAAAAGCATGGGAAGACAGGTTCCAGGTTCAAATATAACCGGGTAACGCATTCAACTTGTGTTTCCTTGGTTTTAAAGTGCTGAATCACACAGAAACACGAAAGAGCCCTTACTATCAGCCCCCTAACTGGTGCTATCTTCTAAATCCCCCGGGGCCCAGAAACGCAGCTTTTAATGTCGCTACCAGCCGAGCCACTCCAACAGCAGCAAATAGTCCCGGAGCGCTCCAAGACTCCACCGCTGCCGGGGTGGAGAGAGTTTCTCCTCCATCCTTTTACATCAGGTCCGGAGTAAGCGGCCGGGGTGGCAAACGTTGCAAACCTTTCACGGGGCCACGAGACGACAGAACATTCTGCTGAGTCTGCAGTTTGCAGATCACAGCAGGGGAGAGGAGTAAAAAAAAACACTCCTTTTGGTGTTTGACGCACAGAATCTGCCATTACCCGCAGCTAATGTCACACAAGCGCTACAAGGGAAGGAGGATTCCTTGCTACTGTGCTCTTTCCGGTTTCTGTCAGAAACATGTCCCGAGGCAAAATGCTCTTCACAACATCAGCTAATAACTAGAAAACACACACACACACACACACACACACACGAACACTTGAATGCGCTCACATCCCGGTTGCCGTCATGCTCTCAAACTGTTCTCGAGGGGTGATCAGAAAGAATTTGCATATATTCTTAAATATAAGCACTGAACTCTGTAATTACGCAGAGCCCCGAGTGTGTGCGATCAACTGTGCCCGTGATTGTTTGTGTGCGGGAAGACGGCGGCATGTTTTTGGCGGTAACGAAAGGGGAGGCGCCCTCGCTGAATGCAGCCCCTTCCAGCAGCTGTCTAACACAGCTGTGGCAATTCATAAAAGATACACTTGCATTATCATAAACACACACACACACACACACACACTCAGCGTTAAATCTAAGAAGGCCTCCCAGGGATGACACCTTCCTCTTCGTGTTTCCATGACATAGGCGATGATAATTAGACTAATTCAAAGTCTCCTCAGAGCGAGGGGCCAGAGATGAGGCGAAAGCAGGCAGACGCCCCCTGAAAGCACTGCAGATAGGTAGAAATACACACACACACACACACACACACACACACACACACACACACACACACAGGGTTGATGTGGAGTTCAGCCAGCTAACTGCCATATTGTAGAATAACATTACCGCACCAGGAGATCCACTGGGGAGTGAACCAGAGGGCCAAATTGGGATTGGGGATCGTACCGCAGGGGGGCTTCCTTACCGTTATCAGAGGAATAGTCTGGAGAGAAGGGATGGCTGACCTCTGCAGAGCTGCAGCTCAGCCTTGCTGAACTCGCAGGGATAGTTTCTGAAACTCAAAAGCAATGCTCATTTTTCGAGTTAGTGAATGGTGTGATGTAAATTTTGCAAACACATTGGCTTTACAATATCACATTCTTGATGAGCATAAATGGACCTGGTGCTTTAAATACATAGGTTGAGGATATGAGGATGGCTCCCAGGCGGCAACCTGGGTATACATTGAATACATTGAAGCCAATGCAAAAGTGTCTTAAATTTGTATTCTCACTGATGACCATCTAATGTTATTTGATTGTAAACTTCTCTCTTGCTTTATTCTCTCAGTAAACATCGTAAACATGGTTTACGGTCTCAACCTCTAGTTTCAAGTCTCATTCAATGCAGCATGATCTTCATTTCGTAAATTATGGTCCACTAAGAATCAAATAAACTATAAAGCAGAGTATGCTTCAGGGTGGTCAGGTCACTACCACAGTGAGTTGTCCATTTTTTCTTCTTAGAACTTAAAACTAGGGCCGGGCAAACAGACTCAGAGGCACGGGAGTCAGGCAGAGTCCCGTACGGAGGCAAAGGTATCAGAATCAGCGAGCAAACGGGGAAGCCATTCCCCACAGTGGAACACCACCGAACAAAGTTTGAAAAAGAACTCACAACCCCACCGTGACACTAAGAAATACCAGGTATAAAACCCCACTAACCCACACACTCAGCTGCCGAGGAGGAGGCCAGCTTAAAAGCAGTGTCTCATGTTCAACGACATTAATAAAAGCACCACTACGAGATAAAGCACATATCTTTTAAGCAAATGTACCGCCTCACAGCCGAAATTAAGGCACAGAAAAATAAACCTAAGAGCCCAATATGATCAGAATCCTAAGACATAAATGAACTGCCCAACAATGTTGTTAACAGAGGAGAAATTAGCTAAAACAAATAACCAGATAAAGTCTTTAACGCAGTGATTCTCAAACTTTTTCTGTCACGCCCCACTTTGGAGGAAGAAAAATGTTCGGGCCCCACCGCCCCAACAACAAAGGAACAAAATGATCCAACTTTTTGAGACTCCTCCATCCATGCTTTTTTTAATTAATAGATTAAAGAAAATTGAAATCCCTTTTAGGTAAACCAGATTGCTCCATCTGACCAAAACTAATAACATGTGCAATCAATTTCTTAAAACAATGCAAATAAACTTATATATGTGCAAAAAATAACTAATATTTGGCAAAAAAGATTTCCAAGGAAGCTGGTTGGATCCTTGTTTTCTCCCCATAGTTTCATGTTGAAGTGTCCTTGAGCAAGACACTGAAGCCCCAGTGCTTCACAGCAGCACAAAGCTCCTTAGTTACTAAGGGTAAAATCCAGAGAATAATTCCACCACTGTGGGATTAATAAAGGATTTTTTCAAGAATCTGCATCTCCCCGCGCCCCACCTGTAATACCTTTACGCACCACTAGAGGGTCACGCCCCACAGTTTGAGAACCACTGCTCTAACCCAACATCGCTTGATGCCGAAATAAACTGAATTTAAAGCTACAGGACAATTGTGAATACATTTTTCTAAAATGAAGTACTTTATTTTAATCACATTTTTCAAGAGCTTTGTTTTTTTTGGGGAATTTTTATTCAGCCTTTATTTTACTTTACAAAAAAGAGATAATGTATTTTTTATTCATAATTAATGCAGTTCAATTGGAAATCTGTAACAATGATTAAATGTTAAACAATTAAACTTTATTTATTTAATTTGACAGTCAGTTGTTGACTACAAACATGACACACAATCATATCGCACAAATTGGACATTATTGTGATGACCTTTGCACGAGGAAATTATCTTTTACTGGACCTTGCTGAATTTTTGTTGAATACCCTGGCATTAACCGTTAATCGTACATGTAGACCACCAAATGTTCATAATTGGCAAGCTGATAAATAATTTTCAAAAACATGCCATGCTGAAAATAAAATGTGGGGCCCTTTTATTAAGACCTGGATTCAAGACGCCTGACACCAACAGGGCCAGGTACGTTTCACTGAGGTTTTCCAGACTAAAGAAAGATATCGTACCGTCTCTGTTCATACACCTGGTAGCAACGTAATTACAAAAACTAAAAGAGGTCATGACTGTCTGTGGACAGAGATGGACCTCCATCAGATGACATCAGATGACGCCTCTGATGTGACTGGACGATATCCCAGTTTCAATAACAGTCCAATATTGGTCCAATATGCTGGCCTGAATCTGTCTCCTTTCTGCTGTAATGAAACACAGACACCGTGGCACCGCTGCAGGGTGAAACGCATTCAGGGATTCAGACCCAATAAAAGTTGGTCATCTACGGCTGACTACAGCATTAAACATTCAGGTCAACTGTCTTAAAGCAGATAAACTCCAGCAATCAAAGTAATTGTGCGATGTTAACTTTGTAATCGTACGCAAAGAATAATGTTTTTGGATTAGCGTATTCAAAATAATTGTTTCAAAATGTTTTTTCTTTCGTTCCAAGAGAAGAGTTGTAGTAGCAGTGTGCTAAGTAGGAAGTTGTGGTCTGGGTTTAGCCGAGCCATTACACTAATTGGCACTGTTTGCTAGTAGGCTAACGGCTAGCCTCTGTCCAAAGTTTTTAAGAAACGTATACCAACTAAAGCTGTCCACCTTACGCCATGTTTGTTGAGCCTAGCTAGGCTAGCTGTTTCCAGTCTTTCCACTAAACTTGGCTATACGTTGCAAGTTTCAAGTTCATGCTTGAATTTAGTTCCTTTTACTCGAACATATATACACGCTTTCATATCATAAAATTGCTCTTTGATTGGTCAGTTATTTCCGCTTTTTGTCGTCTCAGCGTCACTGCAGCTCACTTGTGTGTCAGCTCCACTGAGTTTAGCGTCATTTCCACCGGTGACTGTTTTGTTGTGACAACGCAACCTAATGAGAGTCCTTACGGCTTTTTAAAAAAAGGGACAGTTTCTGAGATTTGCTTTATAATCAAAAAACACGTTCTACAATATTCTACCTCTGAATGGATTTTAGTACTTTTCTTTCATTTGGGCTTTGGAGTTTGCTAAACTTTATTCTTAAGCCCAACAATAAAAAATGAATAAAAACATAACAGCAGTCCACAGATTGGACCCTTCCTTCAACCAAAAAATAGCTATCCCGCCTCCCTGTATCAGGCCTCTACATCTTCCTCCCTTTTGTCATGGCTGTGGCAATACAGTTGTCATTCACCTTGGCTGGAGCTAGTGTTTAGGGGCCACCGATAGCCATAATTATACCTATCCACACAAAGCCCCCACCCCATCCTCTGCCCGGGCTCGCTGCAGCCAAGGGCATGGATTACCACAAAAGAAAACAATTTGGAGGGGCTGCAGCAAGCTGCGTCCATCGCTGTCATAGCGGATATGAAAGGCAGGTTCTTTGTCCCCCCCACCCTCCCCCCCCCACCGATATTTATCTGTCCGAATGGCCGGGCAGGAGAGGAGATGTCGCTCCGGAAGAGAGGTCTCCCAGGTCTGTGGCCTGGTATTAAAGATGATCCATGCATGCGTCCCAGGGAGATAACACCACACATCACGCGTCGGCTCGCAAAGAACAATCTGAGAGAGAAAGTGGCACCCAGATGCGTGTGGACGGGAGGGCGTTGGGTGGCACCACTGCCAAACACGTCACTTCTTAATCTGGCATGTAGCCAAGGATAAACACATTGACACTCAGCTTTGTCTGGGTTTAGTTTTCTTTTTTTAAGCTGACATAATCTTCATTCTGAAAGTTTAAAAGGTGAAGTATTTATAGGACAAAAAAAGCTTGCAATGTGTTCAACGATTGAATTTTATGGAAAATTATGACCTTGAGTTCATCTTCCTTGAGGCCGCGACATCATTGCTGTTGCATTTAATGTAAACTCTAATAATATAAATATACATATCCTGTGTGGATACATTTTGAGCATCAGCTGCATTTCAGTTTTCATCAGAAAGTTGTACCCGCCACTAATTTAACTTACTTTTTGACTTTTTTTTGTCAAAGACTAGTGAGACGTGTATGAAAGTGTACACTAAGCCTGGGCTCTGAAGTAGATTACCCTTGACTAGCCGCCTGTGAGTCTGGACAGACTGCAGCGAGGGAGCATGTCAGCGGCAGCATGGTGAAAAAGTGGCAATCACATAAAACGAGAGCGAGTCCGAGCGAGGCTCTCCTCGCTTCTCCCGTTCTTCGCCGCCGCCTCCTCAGGGTTAAACCCGGCGAGATCAATCCACAGCTGTGAAGTGGGAGAGGGCACCTTGAAAATGCTGCTATTTATTTGTTTGAAATGTTCCTTTCCTTTCTTGTCCTCTCGGAGCCACCTGGGAATCCGCCATTGATTTCCACTTCAATAACTTGACCTCCGACCCCCAGAAAGGGAGACGTGACGTCCCTCGGCTGGCTACGCGCAGCCAGGTGTGGTGAGGGAAATCTCCAAGCCTCTATCCCGTGGTCTCGCTCATTTCCATGATTTAAAGTAAAGAGATCTTTCTTTTTTTTTTTAGCGTTCTTTCCACTTAATTGCGGTCTGTATTTGGGTCCACAACAAGAGAGCAGCGCGGGCAGTCGCGGACTCGCAGCTGTTTCATGTTTTTTTTTCCCCTCCAAAAGCTCAAAAGGCCAGCAGCCTCCATTTCAGCTGCGAACCCCGAATCAGAGAGAGAGAGAAAATTGGAACATTTACATGCATCTTGAAGAAGGAGATAATCTTTCTGCGTGTCTTTTTTGTACCATGCGTCTGTCTCGGTCCCCGGTCTCATCTTGGCGGCCTCGTGCGCGAGGGCAATTTGAAGTGACTTTCTGCTGTTTGCAGATGGACTCCCTGTCTGTAATGAAGTCAGGACCACCTGACGGGATGCCGACGCGGCGGCACTGGCAGCCGCAGGATTCGCACAGCTCTGCCATCTCTGAAAACTTCGATGGAGCCTCTGCATGTTCAAGATCCCGGCAGATTACGGGGATTGAGCGGTATAGCACATCAATCAATATTGTCCTAATTATGCAGGAAAGCTGCATCTCGGCCGCCACGGGATCACACGGCGAACGTGGCGCATCCATTTGCACAAGTTCTTGTGTCATCTTGAGGGAGCTATGACGGGAGGGTTTATTAATAACACTGTGATGGATTCATGTGCATGGCGTTACTCTTTTTGCAAGAAGTTCCTAAAGTTCATCTGAGTCGAGAACAATGGAAAACAATCAGAACAAAAAGTTGCACAGGAAATGAGACAAGAGGACGGAACAAAGATAAGCATGTAATAGCTATGAGAGCTGAACCCTGGGTAATCTGAGATAATACACTGTATTTTTTAATTTCAATGTGTAAACTCACATAAAAAAATAATGGAAGTGGCGAGACTCCGCGAAAAGATCAAAGAGTTTGTTTCCTATTTTGTGGCATGAACATTTTTTCTGTTACGCATGTATTCAGGATATGTTTTGGTCCCCTCGCCCGCCTCTCTTTTCATGTTTCCTGTTGTTTTCCACTGCTTATTATGCATTTGAAGATACATAAACATATCATGGGCATATATTTCTTTCCAATCAAAGAAGGAAAATGCACACGGACCTGATCCACAGAAGAAAAAGCCATTGACATGCAAACATGTGCATCACAAAATAAATACTGGAATAAATTGTGTCCACGAGAAATTCATTTTCTCTTTTAACAGCAGAGACGTATTCATGTGATGTTTCACTCTATGATGCAGCGTCTCTCTCTCACCGGCTCACCATGCAATGAACCAGGCCTGGATGTAGCAGATGGATGCAACCCAGGTACCGTATTAACCAACTGTAACTGGGCTATGCCTCCTGTTGTCTGTCCTCAAACCTCAAGACAGAGTATGTGACCCAAAAAATATACATATGCATATTACATAGCTCTCAGAAAACACCTATAATTAAATTGTTGGACATGCTTTGTTGATCTTCACCTACAAAATTGTCCAAAAAAACTTTCTGTCCAGACTTGTGGATTGTGGCATGATTATCAAAGAGGAGAGATTTTTCCTGCACACACACATTCGAGTGAAAAATCCAATGGCCATGGTCAAAGTTAAAAGAAACAAACATTAATTGGGGGCTTTCACAACTTGAGGAAAATATTAGAGTAAGACAGGCTAGTAAAAGGCAATCAGCAGCTGAGTAGGGTGGGTCATGCCCTCACCATAGTAGTAATAAATATTGTGTACATGAAAGTCCAGAGACATTATTTTGCATAATAAGTAGCCATAGGCTTCTGTATGTTGTATGTTTGGAGCAATGGACCTTTTTGAATATGTTCTAGAGTCTCTTGATAAACATGGAGAGAGTCTCAAGAGATGTTTGTCGAGAGATGTTTGCTTTGACCCGCACATGCATGAACTGTTAGGCTTTCAAAGTGATAGCTGATAGCTTAAAATAGTGATAGCTTAAAGCAGGAAATCCCGATGTGAAAAGCACGCAACATATTTTTGGCCGCTCTGTCCACTGTGTGCGCGTCCGTGTCTGTGTGTGTGTGTGTCCGTGTCTGTGTGCTCACCTGTGTGCGAGCCCTTGTCTGTGTGTATCGCACCAGGACTGAACCCCGCCGCGCGATACAGAGAATAGTTTTAACGCGACCATGTAGAGACCATAGTCGGTTGATAAAAACAATCTTCCTTTCTTTTTTTTTGACGAAACTCAATTTTTTTTCTATTTTTAGAACAGGCCTCTGCTGTTGGCTACCTCTGCTGTAGACTCGTGGCCTTGTTTAACAATACGGCAAAATATATTTGAAAAAGTATAGATATACACTGTACCGTGCATTATTACTATCCGAGGAGAACTGAAACCTGCACAGCCGTCAGACACCGTGGGGACTGAACACAACCCTCAATAGAGAAAAAGCAGATTTGACCAGTTGACCAGATGGTCAGCAGAGACAATGTCATGCTATCAGTCGCAGTGTTACATCTGGAAAAGCGCGGCTGTTACAACGCACCCCTCCTTCCTACCTTTCTAATTGTCAGCAGCTCACCGAAATAGGGTGCGATTGTGAGCTACAGGGACGGGAGGGTGTTGTATCAGCACCTGCCTTTTCTCTGCGGAATACACTGGCTCTATCCCATCTGGCTTCAGGCTGTGAGTGGTTTAGTGAGCAAGAAATATGTTAAAAAAAAATATAAAATGCCACGTTCTCTGGGCCTTGCTTCCCCTCCCCTCCTCCAGCACCACAGCCCATCTCTTACCCGAGCGTTCTTCCTCGTCCAGTTCTGGCCTGACCTAGATCCAGTGTGGAAGCTCTATTTCCTTCCTCATCAGCCTGTGTTGTCAGTTAATAACCTGCAACCTGGGAGGAGGCATAGCCCCGCGGCAGATAGACAGCGCCAAATCACCGTCACGTGTGCTCAATACGGCGCCAGGGATCATTATTTCTGATTGGACCTTTCAAGTGTTTTTAGCCGCCACGGGGGAAAAAACGTCCGGGGAGACTTAATTTCCCCCAACGAGATCCACGTCTTGAGCTCGAAAAGTGTTTACCTGGACACAAAATAATTTTCACATCGCCGGGGCCGGGAGATAAATGGCACGTCTGTGACTCAGGGCTGATGCATTGGATAGAGTGCGATGAAGGGAGGATGAGCGGATATTCAAGAAGATGACAAGAGATGATCCGCGGAGAGAAAAAGTGACATCCGTAACCGCCATAATCGCGCCTCGTGGCGCAGCAGGGGGGGCGGAATTCAGCTGGCTCACTGAATAGACAGTTTAATCGCCCAAATGAAAATCACTTAGCACGGCCCTCTACGCCTGTCCTAAAAGGATTGGGAAGGCGAAGAGAGGTAGCCCGCTACTTCATCGTACCCGCCACGCCTTCAACCTTCGCTCCATCCACCCGAGGTCTAACTACTTGAATGCCATCTGCTTGTTGGCTCGCTGGAGAGGGGTCAGAGCCGGGGCATCTGAACAGCCAATTTTGGCACTTTAAAATCTTTCCAAGTACCCCCGCTCTTTCTCGGTCACATCCCACACACACTCGCAGGGTAACTGGAAACTGCTAATCACCCTAGCAGGGTGCTCACTTCAAGAGCCAGGCAGAGGATGTCTGTCAGTCGGAGGGACGGGCAGAGGCCGGGTCTCGGGGTCGATGAGGAAATGAGACGAAGAGCCCGCCCTCGTGTTTTTTCTTTTTCACATGTTAATATGGCGGGGTTTAAAGGCTCAATCGGAACGTCATTCAGTATTTTTCCTCTACTCTCCTCTTACACTCTGCCGCGTTACAGAGGCTGCTGTTTGAAACATGAACGCAGACGATGTTGTGCACATCAAAGCCTTTACTCGCTCCCTCTTCCCCCCCCCCTATCCGTCTCGCATCATCCCGCTCTGCCTCTGTGATGTGCCCATGAACGAGTGACTGTAGTGTGTGTGTGTGTGTGTGTGTGTGTGTGTGTGTGCACAGAAAACCAGAGAGGAGGGCCAGCGGTGTGTTGCCCCCGGGGCTCGGACCTGATCAAAGCAGAGTCTGTCAGTTCGCAGGTACACAACAGCACAGAACAGAGAGAGAGTTGGGGGAGAGACACCGGCACAGAGCAGGAGAAAGGAGGTTTGGGTAGAGCTTCAGAGATCAGAGAGCATCGGTCTGTCTTAAATAAGGGTTATGTGGAGGTCAGGAAGCGTCAGCAGGCACTGCTCCTCGCTCACCTCAGTTTGGAAGAGCACGTATAAGGGAAAGTAGACTGAGTTAAAGGTTGGACTATCCCAATGATGATGACAGCAAACTGCTGCTTTATTAATCGCAGTTTCTGCCTGTGTTCTGGTACCTATTTGCGCGGATCCGCTACTTTTCATGGTTTAAAAACCATAAATTTACATTGCAGTTTCAAGATAATTGTCTATGTTACTTTTGATCTACCTTTGAGTAAAGCCAAAGCAGAAATGTCGTACAACTTGCAATCTCGACCAGTAGAGACTCCTCTGGTTGCATAAAAAGTCTATAAGAAAATATTCTACTTGATTTAGTCCCTCAGTAAAAACTGTAAACAGCATTTTCAAGTCTTCTTCAGTACAGCACGATGTTCAATAAGTAAATGATGGTCCATTTCGAGTCAAATAGTCCATAAAGCACTCTGGTAGGTCTCCATCAGAGTCGTATACGCCATCACTACGTCACTCCTCCACAGTCTATGTTCTGTTCATTGGATGCAAAATAACAACATGGCGACGGCTGTGATCCAATGATGGTGGTTGCGGTGGTAAAGCTAGCTAGCAGGAGCGGCTGCAAGAGGCTAACGTCACCGCAGCAGGAGGAGGCGCATCAAGATTCTGAGTCAGAAGAGAGTATTTTGAGTGGATAAAAGTTTTGGACATCCAACGACGAGTCAGGGATGCACAACATGTGATACGATGGGGCGTTTGGAGCCGGGAAGACAGTGGGGGATGAAACTACCAAAAGGAATGGATCTCGTGTACCGTAACCTAAAAAAAAGTATTTGAACATGCCGAAACCAAGGCAGACATTTACTGATAAGGCGAGAGGAGACAGCTTAGTACTGCAGGCTGCAGATCACAGTCAGTCTGAAAAGATAGCCACTAGGCTACAGCTGGAGGACTTCACAGAGCGTAAAAGCCAGCAAAGCGCCACAGGGAGCAAATGGCTTTGAACATGAGATTGATTGCCAAGGGGTTAAATGGAGCTGAAATGGGTAGAATTCCTCATTTCAATGTTGCGTGTGCAAATATGCAGGAACATAACACTTTCTAGATGAAGAAGTGTACACCGAAACTCAGTTTAATGCTAGAGGAGTCTCCCAGTTTATACAACAGGAGTCCATTGATCAGTTACCTCAGGCTTCTGTTGCCAGATATGGACAAATATTCAAAGACTACAGGACCATGTTGTATTGGCCAAAGTTTAAGATTTGAAGGACGGCTATTTGTTTTGAACTTCCAGATCCATCATTCTGATCAGTGTAATCATACTTTTTCATTTAGCCATTTCAAATTAAATTTCAAATCAAACTCAAATTTGTTACGGAAACAATTTTGAAGAGAAAAAGTATTTTAGCTCTGTTCCCAGTAAGAATATCTGGCTCTTTAGCTGCAAACTGCTCCACTTTGCTCCCTGGCTCTCTAACTTTTTTTGGTGTTGGGCAGGTACTATACACAGGAGGAGCGGGTAAAACAGCTGCCAACAACTGGAGCTGGGAATTTCTTTGGGAGACCTAGCAAAACAATAAATTGTGGGCCATAAACACAAAAGAGTGAGCTGAAAGACAATCTGGCATTTTGATGCTAGAACATACACACTTCGACCAACATGTGTTGGGATTTTAAAACATGAGGAATGCCATTGGGAAGCCATATAATGTATCAAAACCTCAAAAATAATTTTTAAAAAAATAATGGGATGGCCTGTTAATCACACCCTGACCCTATTAATCCCTCTCCAACCGTTTCCTCTTTGTCTGTATCCCGCCACAATCCCATCACCACGCAGACACAGCTCCAATGTCATTGCAGATGTACCTTCGGTGGCGTCAATACTTGCCCAAATGACACCTAGCTGACAGCTCTGTGTCTCTCTCTCGAAGAACTAGTGGGGAACCAGAGGGGGAGGGGGAAATAGAGCACATCAATTGGCCGAGAAAATGAGAAAGTTTGTCCCTGACGCCCCTTTTAGAATGAACGATTAAGATATCTAATATGATGTTTAAAGGCTGCGGGGCCGGCGAGCCGATAACGGCTCGATAAGGCCTTGCTTGTCCTCGCGCGCTAATTAGCTTATTGCTTGCTTTTTGGAGGGGGTTGGGTTATCTATTTGGAAAGCTTTGAAGGAAGATAGAGGCACCTGCATCAATCATACTTATTTTACGCATACTAAAATTAGCCAAAGAGAGGAGGAACGACGGCTCCTTCTGAAAGCACCGCAGGAAGAATGAAGGGAGGATGGTGCGAAGGAGAAAGAGAGAAATAGTGAGTGTGAGAGAGATAGAGAGAGAGAAAGAAGGATGAGGTGAATCGATAAATATCACTCCGGCTGATTGGACCTAATTAGAGACATTGAGAGGCATTCTGGACGGGACTGGCTGGAATTGAGTTGGCCAAGTTGTCAGAGCCAATTAGGCCTCTGTATTATTGCAGCAGAGAAGAGAACACACAGATTAGATTAAATGTTGCGTGTGCGTCTGTGTGTGTGTGTGTGTGTGTGTGTGTGTGTGTGTGTGTGTGTGAGCATATCAGAAAGACGCTGCTTCCAGGAGAAACATGGCCAGGTGAGTGTCCTCCTGTGGTTTGATAAACTGATACAACAGCAATAATAATCACTCACCGCTCATCACGCACTGTTCCCCGATCACACAATACTCCAGCTGTCAGCTGCTGGGCGTGCAGCTGTGGAGACACACACATATTTTTTCTTTCTTTTTTTTTAAAAAACTGGATCTCTGACTTATCGTGGGTTCAACTGCGTTTGTATCCCCCCCCCACACCCTCCACCGCGTGCATCTGCGCACGAACGCGTGCCAACGTTTGATTGAGGCCGGATGCAATCACTCGTGCGCGGTCGATGCAGCGACGGGAGTCCTGTGAGTCGGCACTAACGCTGCGGCGGAACCCGCAGAGAAGCAGACCCGGGTTCAGTCGGGCTTCTGCGGTGGAAACGTCGCCGGGTAACGGGAAAAAAAACGCGCCTCCATTTTTCCATCTGCGTTTTAGCCGGAATGGAGACGGACGTCGGGTGGGGGATTTCGATCATTATATTCCGTGTAGGACGGTAGGCTCTGCTCTGAATCCAGCCCAAAAAATTGTCGTGAGGAAATTAGATCTCAGAAAAAGTATCAAAGCAAAACAAACTAAGAGGCATGACTTTTCAGTGCCGCTGCCTCTCGACTGAAAGACTTCAGAGATTGGCAATACACCACGGAGCAGATGGCAACTCAGGGCAACGGAGCAGCAACATGTCCTGTTGCAATTGTTGAGAAGTTTAAAGACTTTATTTTTACTCTCATATATTTTACTGACCATGTTCCTCTGAAGATGGACTGGATGGAACTGCTGATTACAAGAAATATTGTATTTATTATCAATGGATGGAAACATAAATGCACACGTAACTTTGATTAGCCCGTAAGCTTTTTGGCAGTGGCTTTGGGGGCTCATTTATCATACCCATAGCCCACAATTCCTGTGGTATATTCTAGGCATTAAAAGGTGCAACGTGTAAGATCTGGCCAGAATATAAAACATGAAAAAAATGAACTCACACTTACGGACTGAAGAAGTGAATGCAGTCGTTGCGATGTCTCCCATTGGTTTGTTGACTGCGGCTCTGAATGCTCGAGCTAATTTTGGTCTGCCGATCACCCACAAAATGTTCCCATATTTAGACTGTGGAGGAGCAATGCTGTGGCAGAGACGCAGTATACGCTTCTGGTAAAGAGTGAAAGAGCGACGCCACATGTGCAGATAATAAGAACGCAGTGTTACCTGACCGGCTCTCAGAGTTCAAACTGTTTCGCGCGTTTTTTCCCCGCTCTTATTTTGTTAACTTCCTTTTTTTTCTTTCTAAATTTACAAACTGATTGGAGACACTGCCCCCTAAGTGTTTGGAGCAGGTGACCAGATCTTTCGCATTGCATCTTTAAAGTCCTGATATATCTGTGTGATTTGTAAACCTCTGATTATGGCGACTACTAGTGGTAGTATTTTAAAAAAAAGGAATTGCAGGGACACTGGAAATGAAAGGCTTAAGGGAAACACATACTTCATTTTCTTTTTTCACCACTCCACAATTTATTCCAGCTGGTTTAATTAAATGTTACTAGAATCATATTAGAAGTCAACACGGAGTGACTTCAAAAAAAAAAGCTTGACCAACGCGAATAGAATGGAAGTATCAGAAGTATCGAAAAACCTATCTCAACAACTACAATAATGCCAGACAACCTGGTTTTGATGCGTGGTCTTCCACTGGCAGCCCCCTCTGGTCAAAGATGTTTGGACTGAAGAGAAACCCCAGACTGGAAATAGTTGCTTCTCTTAGCGATTCTCCGATCAAAGGAGGATTGATTCCTCTGACCTTGTTCGGATCAAAGGCAGTGGTGCGGTGGTCCCGTTCAGCTTTTGTCTCCTCCCCCGTCCAAACAAGGCTTCACACACACACACACACACACACAGCACTAACTGTGGTAACGATGATGAGGAATCGATAGGCGATTATGAGCCTGTGAGCTGCGCCGTGAGGAGATGGGGAGGGAGGGCAGACTGGGACGGGGAGCGAGCGCCAAATCGTGCTAATATCACAAAAAGAGGCAACTGATATACATCGGACAAAAACTGCCAATATTTACATGCACGCACACAAATGGCTACTTAAATGTGAACTTGCACACCACACCACACACACACACACACACACACACGGCTGACTTGTCACTGACTCTCTCGGTGCTCAACTCCCATCACTAATCACCGGCCCAGCAGAGACTCCAGCAACCAAATCCCTCGATTTATTTATTTGATTTAAGGATATTTATTTATTCATAAGACCTCAACTAATCTTTGTAAATTTCACTTTTAATTATTGTGAAACCTATTAACGCTCAATATTAATATGCAGAGAGCTTTCTGGATTCAGGATACATCCCTGAAAGTAATTATGGATATGAGCTTTTTTTCTTCTTCTTCTTCTTCTTCTTCTTCTTCTGTTCCGCTCGTAGCGACTCTTCCCGGTGAGGTGTGGCGCAGGATAGGAAGACAAACACTGCCCTCTTCAGCCTCCCGGCAGCAGCTTGGCGAGCCTGCTGGTGTTTCTAGCAGCACTCCGTCTTACCGTCTCCGTCCTCTCCGTCTGTCTCTTTGTCTCTCGCGCTCCCTCCTATTTGTACGCCTCTGTGATGCTGTTCGAGTGTTTCCTCTTCATTTCTTGTCATCTCGACACGCAGCTATCTCTCCTCGCCACATCCAAGCGGCCTTAAATGGCAGAAAATGTCATCAGATGAAGCCGATATATATATATCTTAGATAGTTTTTTGTTTTACTTTTAAGTCAAAGTTGAGACAAGGTGAGACAAGGGAGGGGAGCAAAATGGAAAGTCATGGTGCAGCTCGGCTGTGAAGGTCATGCGTGGTAAATGTATTTGGAACACACACACACACACATACACACACACACACACACAGAAATTTCTCCTGCGTTCCTCTTTTTTGGAAAGTGAGCAGATTCACTTACAGAGTCTTTCCTTGAAGTGAAACATTTTCTAAGAGGTAAGTGTGTTTGGGTTTTTTCCCTCGTAGTACCACGGCGCCGTTCATTACTCAGAATGGCAGCTGCAAGATTACTACTAGGATTTTTTTTCTCTCAAGATATTTAAAGAAAGGCTGTTTCACTACACGAGATCATTTTTAACTGTTGAAGAAATTTTCCTCATTAAAAGATAATGTTACTTCTTTCAAAGCATTTTCCTTTTTTAGTTCAGTAACTGTCTTAAAGTTATGGAAATTGTCTCAAGCTAGGGATCTTTTTAAACGCAATAAATCTAAGTACATTTATTTTTCTTGAGGTGTAAATATTGTTTCTCGCGTGTGTTTAACCTCAGTCTCTTTTCTTGTCCTCATCCATTCACAGGTATTTTTACTTTTAGCACTTGTTAAAACGATCTAAATCTTGTCATCAGAACATTTTTTTGGTTTGTAAAAACTGTACACAGTAATTTGGTACATTTTTGTTTGCAGCAATGGTAACACATTTTATGGTATTTTCTTTTTTACTGCAATACATTTCTCTGACATCTTTAGGATGAGTTGCACCAACAAAGGACTCATTTTTAAACTCGATTACATCTGGCACTACACTTTAAAACCATTTTAGAATTAAGAAAGATTGAATTTAAACCTCTTTTTCGACATCCGTTTACTTTTTATTCTGAATTGAAGATTACATTTAATTCTGTTTCACCAAAACTTTAAACTCATTTAACTGTCATTTACTTGTGTTACCTTTGACCAGAGCTCGCTTCATATTGAATGAAGAGACTATTCTATTCTGTCTCTCCGCTACAAAGCAAATAAGCTTCACGCTGACCTACAACAGTAAAATACTTCTCACAATATTGGATTACACTGATCATTTAGTGGAATCCAATATTGTGTTTTGTATATACAGTAATTTAGCTACTTAACTAAAGTAATGCGTCGCTTTAATTTGCCCCTCAGAGTTCACAAAGTCAAGAACAGAAATATAAAAGGTCACTAAAAAACTTTTCATGCCATATTTATTAGCTGTCTGTGAATTTCCCAATAAAAAGGTCTTCACGGTGTTTCCAAGCCCGTATTACCACGGACAAGTTAGTTTATTTGGTTTGGCGTAACAGTAAAAACAGGCAATAGTAGATGTAATTTATTTAATACAAATATGAAAATGTATAATAAAATATGATTAACAGTCAAGTGTATATTTAGTTGTTTTTCACCATTCGATTCATGCGATTGTCTCTCAAATACTTTTCCACAGATTGTTTTTTTTCATTGAAAACGAGGTAGATTTTTCTGAGCTTTGCTTGATAAAAAGACATAAACCTGTCACATTGTGTGGATTGGGGTTAAGTTGAGGCTGTATCTATGAAACAACCACACGGAGGCTTCACAGTCTCACCCAATCGGGCAAATCCATTGCTCCACACAGTAAATGTTTTTGTTCGTTTTCTTCTCCTTTTTTTAAAAAAAACAAACAAACCCAAATGCATTTTATTCCTTTATTTGATTGTTGTGAAACAGAAAATGTACCATGTACTCAGATCATTCCCCTGAATGCTCTGTGTCGTTACCCCCGAACCAGCGCAAAGATGTACTACACAGCACTGTCATCGGTGTCTGATTTAATACAGAATCTATACAATTCAGTTTAAGAACTTAAATGAATGAATATTTAATAAATAAGAATTTTAAAGGATTTTTGAATTTATTATATATTCAATCTCAAGTACCCCCTGTGGTACGAGTAACCCCATTTGAGAACCACTGATCTAAAGCATCTTTTCTAATTCATTGTCCATGGAGCGGCTCCATGCTTTATACTTTATATACTTGAAATAATTGAAAACATAGAGTGCTGACACTCTATGTTTTGGATTTGAGAGGGAGATGTTCATGTTCACTAATATTTCTGGACCGTCTTAGACCAAATTAATGACACATATGACTTTTGAAAAGTCTCCCCTTCAGGAACATCTTGCTGGTTCTAGTTCTGTACTTTTACCTGCGTAACGGATCTGAACCCGTCTTCCACGGCTCATTAACTCCAGTTAAAAGTCATTCATTTCGAAGACGCTCGCCGACTGAGCTCAAACACAATCCTGTCGGCGAAAATCAGCTGCACTTGTTCAGCGTTTGGTGGCAAAGTCACTTCTGATATTTTTCATGAACGTAATAAGCCGTTGATTGTTCCGGCAGGCGCTGACTGAAAGGACAGGATGAGCAGAGGACAGACGGAGGTCCTGGGGCTGCTGATAGCGCCCACGAGCCCGCGGCTGCTAATCACTGCTGCTGGAAAGGACTGTTGGAGGGTAGGAAACACGTCTGCACACACACACACACACACACACACACACACATATATACTCAACCTCTCATCTGCAAACACTGCTAATCCTGGTATGATGACAAAGTGTAGAGCAACCACCAGGCTGCACTACTGTGCAGTCTGACCGAGCCAGAAAGTTGCAGAAAAAATGTGTTTTAGACATTGTTCATTTTTCTTTCGTTGAATTAATATTATTTCAAAGGCCCTACTTACCACTTAATCATGATGATGCCCGTGTTAGCATAGCACAGCCTTTCACACGTCTCCAATCTGCCTCCTGGTCCAGCAAGGGGCTACAGATCAGCTGATCTCAGTGGGTCTGAGCAGCCGAGGCCCGTGAGGGTCCACGACGTCCTGGTGGGCCTGAGGACGCGTGACGTGACTGTGTCTAACATGGAGCGTCTGCCAGGTACCGACACACATCCATGGAAAGTATGTGTTTCAAGGCCCCTCCCTAAAATGTATTATTATTATTAAAGGAACAATCTGAGACTTGAAGTAAAAAATTCAAAACACAGGACTGGAACCTGCCAGGTCTTTTAAACACATTGACCAATAATACTCAAAGTATAACGTTGTATAATTACATGTAGTTCAGGTGTATTGTTGCTGATGCATGTAATCAGCATGTTAATGTGCTGAATGGAACTGGTTTTAACTGCTTTATACAATCCGGGTTCGAGTGCAGTCTGACAAGTCACAGGATATAAAACCTGTGTACGAATCTTAATCTGTAAAGTAAAGCTGGTTTTCTGTGCTATGTGCTGGACACTAACACCAGATACAGACAAGATGGAGGTGTTCTTACACAACACTTATAATATACGAGCTGTTTTTTTTATCAAGCTACACCAGTTTTCTTTCTTTTCATGGAGCCACTATCAAACCCATTTCTTTCTTTCCATTTACAAAAGAAACTTGTCAAAATTGTTTTCTGCCAATGTTGTCTGAACAAAAACACAGCCAAATTAATTTTGTGTCTAGCAGCAATTTGGTCACCTTTCTATCGCACTCTTCTGATAAAGAACTTTAATATTTCAATATTTTGTTATCAACACCCTGTTGTGTGGACATATTAATTGTCTGGCAAGATTTTTATAACAACAAAACCCTTTACCGTTTCCCGGCTTATGTGTGTGGTGTGTGGGTCTGTAAGTCTGTGTGTATGCACGTATGTGTGTGTGAGTGTAACAATGTGTTTTTTTTCTGGTGAGAAGAAACTGAAGCGTGATGTCCTGCTTAGAAACAAACCTGCCAAGTCAAGCTAAAATAAGTTGAAAGAGCTGCCGCATGCAGTTAGACACTCTGCTAACTAGAGAGCAGGCGGTGGAATTCACACAGAAATAAAAAAAAAGGGTCTCACAGAACGAGAGGATACGAGCCTGCAGCATAGGTTTAATGGTGTTCGCCAAGATTTTTGATAAAAAAAAATGAAGGGAGACGTTCTTTTGAAATCACAAAATCCATTTTTCTTGAAGTTTTCTAATAAGAGAGAGAAGAAGGAATAATCACAGGTCGAAAGTTTTCATGCCTTCAAGGTGTATTCGAAGTAAGACATAATGTGCTTGCTTCATTATTTCTGCATCTTCCTCTCTAACAGGTGACTCTGGGGATGCCAGGGATAACGTTTGAGTTTGGACTCTCCTACAGGTTGATGGTGGGAAGTGTGTTCCGCTCTCTTACTTTACTTCTAAAAATGCAGTCCAGTCTAGGAAAAAATGTCAGCATTGTATGGATACGTTGTGATGTCGTATGATGAGCCATCGTTATTGACGCTTAAGTGGTTAAGTATAGTTAGCTATAACTAGCAAGTAAGCTCATTCAAAGTTATCAAGGGGTCAAACCACACAGGGCTTTCACACAGGAGACCGCTGTGTGTGTCACATGTAAAACTAAAAGTGAACATTGACTTGTTCTGTAATATCACGAAAGAAAGTCTGCCAGGGCCGGTTGATATTTATGGATGCGAGTAACTTTGTTTCATTATGATGTAACTTCACGTGTCTTGCTTGTGACATAACTTTTAGTAAGAAAGTGAGCAAAAGCCATTTGTGTTTAATTAATGCTCGTTACGCGTTATGCTATTCCGTTCTGTTCCTTCATTTCGTTCCATTGTTGCCTTCCGTTACATTGTTGTTCTGTTACTATGCTCCGTTCTGTTGTTCCGTTCCGTTGTTCCGTTCCGTTGTTCCCTCGTGTTATGTTGTCTCTTTAAGTTGTTCCGTTCCGTTGTTGCCTCGCGTTATGTTGTCCCCTTAAGTAGTTGCTTTGCGTTGTCCCCTCGCGTTACGTTGTCCCCTCGCGTTACGTTGTCCCCTCGCGTTACGTGACCCTCGAGTTACGTTGACCCTCGCCTCGTGTTACGTTGACTGTTGCGTTACGTTGACCCTTGCGTTACTTTGTCCCCTCGCGTTACGTTGGCCCCTCGCGTTAAGGGACCCTCGAGTTACGTTGACCCTCGCCCTACATTGACCCTCGTGTTACGTTGACTGTTGCGTTACGTTGTCCCATCGCGTTACGTTGTCCCATCGCGTTACGTTGTCCTTTCGCGTTATCTTGTCCCCTCGCGTTCCGTTGTCCCCCCGCGTTAAGTGACCTTCGCGTTACGGTGTCCCCACACGTTCCAATGTTACTTTTGGTTCAGAAACATCGGCATGTAACATATCCTGTGGTTTGCAGAAATGTGCAATGCCAACTTTTTGTTCTGGCGACTGGGTCGCAATAAGAATGGTGAACGTCACTATGTCAACATGTTACTTTTTTTTAATGATGTTTAAAGCGATTCAATCAAAGGAAATTCATTTAAAATGCCGAGGGCAGGAAAACACATTCCTGGTTTTACCATAATTGTTTGGTTTCTGCTGCAAGTTTCGGTTTATGGGGTTCGTTGGGCAATTAACCTTGGTTCCGTGTTCCCACATATTCATACAGGAATTACAGTGAATGAAAAGCTCATATCAGTTTTTGTCCTTATCAGAGGTAACAGTTTACTATCTCAAGGCGCTTGAGCTTAGCAGGACACAAAGTATTGCGTTTAGTTGAAGTTTTAAGAGTGTGCTGTAAATCATGATTCTTGTGAAATGTTTTTTATAGTGTACATATTGGAGCAGATGTCCTTGTGGGAGATGTTTCTTTTTGCATGACAGTCTTAAACGGTGTGAACAGTCAGCGTTGGCGAACAGACTGTATAGTCATGGGTAGTGTAGGCGCGTCCGTACATGTCATGTGTATGTGAGATTTCACGTCCGTACTCTGTTCCCACCACTTGTGTCTTCAATGTGCGTTTTTCTCAACCTTATTTAAACTCTGTATACAAACTCATGAACAGACTGTCTTGTTTGATAAAAACAAGACAGTGGCGTTAAAACTGACTGTGCCATATTCAAGATCTTCCAATGTAATTTTAAGCTGATTTTCTTTAAGATTTATTTATTCCCTTTCTTACTACAAATACCCACATGTCCATATTGAAAGTTATTGGTTGAAGTAATAATTCTATCAAGCCGTGAAGAAATCCCTTCCGAAGAGGCCGACAATTAAAAACTTGTTAACACATACAGTGTGGGCTTAAAGTAGCAGACTGGAAATTGGCAATCACTAGTGAGGAAATCAAAATTGATACACAATTAGTTCTCTAGGATATTAGCATACATAAACCTTAACATACTGTCGCTGCCATGTGCAAACCATGTAGAAAACAAGAATGAAATAAAAACTGGTACAGGACATAAATGTTTCCTTGAGTTTTGCAGTATGGTCAAATATTGACATTGTTGTCGGGTGACTGAGTCAACCAAGACTTTGACTTTGGAAGATTTGTTTAATTTGGCTTTCCACTTCTTAGACTGATCAAGCCTTATGTTAGCTTAGGCTAAACTTTGGAATACAGTTTTGGTCAGAATGAAAGTTGTGTATTTTGTCTCCTTTCTCTTACCTTGGAATATCTTTGGGGGAGTATTTATTCATGGCCAGTATAGACAGAGGGAATGATAACGACCGACTCTTGCAATGTACAGTTGGACATGTGCATATTGTAAGAAAAGGGTCACTTTTTATTTAAAAATAATATATGAATGTATTTCCCCTTTACATCTCAGTGACTGAGGACAAATAAAATGGAAAAAGGTCCAGTATTGAGGGAGACAATGGAATCGCTCAGGGCAACTCTTCACCGTCAATGTACTTTCTTTAAAAGTGCTTGTTTTCGCCACTGACAGGCTTAGATTTACATTTGGTGTCTGGCAAGATTGTAGAAAGAACCCTCTTAATATTTTTATTTACCTTTCACTTTTGGTTTGTAATTGTGACATGTGAATTGCTGGAAGACAACGGTAGAAACGTGAGTGCGAGTCAGAGACAGGAGTTTGTAAGCGAAGCTTCGTTCTGTCTTCAAGATTTTTAATGAGGATATCCACGATGTGGATGCGACTCGGGATCTCAGAACGGGACTTCTCCGAATAAAAACAGACTGGATCAAGCTAAGGATAAATAAAAAGGTTTTCATTCTCTGTAGGGTTCTTTCCTTAATGTACTGAGATACTTAGAATAACAATCTGAGCCTGTCAGTGGAAAAATAAAAAAAAAAATGTATTGGCTGTCCATTGACATTGAGGAGTTGCACCGAGTGATTCCATTGCAACCCGTTTAGTGGCTGCCTTTTGCTGAGTTCTCCCTCAATACCGGACAATTCAAATGTTTTTAGTCACTAAGACACAGAAACAAGAGAAAATAAGGTCTAGGTTGAAAAATACCTAAGTAACCCAAGTAGAAGCTAATCCTTTATCCCAAGCTTGTGATTTAGTAAAAGTTTTGCAACTGAAACTCAACAGGGATAGAAAAATCTAGCCTTGTTATCAACTGTAGAAGTGGTAAGTACAACTTTGAGAATGTGCCACAGTCTAGTGAAGCAGAAGGGGAATTCCACATCTCCAATTATTGAACAACGGGGGTGCAAAAGAAGTATTTGAGCCGGAAGGGAAGGCGAGTGAGCGAAAAGTCAAGGGTGAAAAGTATTTGACTCATGACTCAAATCCATTTTTATTTATTTTTTGTCTCTGTTTGCTTTATTCTAAAAGAAACAGACAGGGGTATACCGTAAATGAGATGATACACAACATTGAGGGGGGGGTAAATATTAGAGAAATGAATGACGTGGTAAATAAATGCAGGCTTGAACGCTCACTCAGCGGGCGTTCCTTAGTACAGGAGGCAACACACAGTACAGTACATCCTTTAGAGTCCATAATGCAACAACTCTTGTAATGTCATTCACACAGAATCCAATTGGCACTTAACGAAACAAAATGAATGCACTGGGTATATCCTCAATCCAGGCAACATGGAAACAGGCACATAGCTTTAATACAAACAGTGGCACACAAGGCACTATGCTTCAGATTCTATCGTACGTATATCTTTGTTGTTTCATAAGTGGTACTGCGGAGTAGCTTCACATTCATTTCTGGAAGTCCGACAAAAGATAAAAATAAAAAAAAAGGCACACAAAACTGCTGGCAGGGGAACTATGGACACGCACGTCCCTAAAGATGGGACTGGAGACTATGAAGAATCCATGAAGTCAGAAACAAACATGTGCACCAACATGTGTTATAAGGCACTGTAGTAAAACATTATATATGTAGTAAAAAATAAAAATAAAAGTAGGTGGTATATACACCTGGGCATTTTAACATGTTATAGAAAACATACCCTGAATGACTGTCCCTCCCAAAGTCAGCAAAACAGACCAGACCAATATATCAAAAAACAAACTTCCCCCCAAAAATATTTTTTTACAACAAAGAATCTAATTTATGTTGCTGCAATGTGCTTGCTGTTAATAAACTCTTTCTTTAACGGTGTCTGTGTGTCTGTTTTGAAGTCCTCAGGGAGAGGGTTTGTCTGTAGACAGAATCTAAGCCATGGTAAGGCCAGAAGAGTCTCCCAAACTACAAGTACTGCTCCCTTTTCTCTGGTGGGGTACTTTTAACATTTGGTCTGCAATTCAAAAGGGAAAAAGAACACGTTTCAGTCAAGGTACAGTCACAACGCATAAAAGTAAACCCAAAAGACACATATCACAAAATACCCAGAGGTCATAGGATATAAGAGAAACCATAAATCAGCGCAAAACAAAAACCACAAAAGGGGTTTCAACTCGTTAACGTTCGGCCAATAGTGAGACAAAGGAGGGCAGTGTAGTAAAGGATTCACACGGAAATGGAGGAGGCCACCTCATTTCTTAAATAAAAGGTCTTAATCATCGTCCTTTAGGAGTCCATATTTACAGAAAAGGCTCAAAAGGTAAGGGACAAAAATGGGAGATGACAATGCGTCTTGGTTCCCATTAAGGTGCAGATGTAGTAATGAAGAAAGGAGTATTCTACTACAAGAGGTCCAAATTCTGGGTCTAAGATAAGAACCGGAGGGGGGAGGAACAAGGGGGGGAAGAGAGTGGTTGGACAGTCAGGAGAGTCCTCGATAAAAAGGCGGGGGGGCTGATCAGTCGGGGAAACTAGTTTCACTCAACAACTCTGCCCTGAATTAGAGGAGAGAAGAAGACAGTGAGAGAACAGGAGGAAGAGAGTATGAGAGGGGAAAGAAGAGACACATCAAGACCGCTCAGATTCTCAAAGCAGCTATACAGTGTTAGAAAAAAAAGCAGAAGGGCTCAATAATCATACAGATGTTAGCAGGAAAAACAAGGTGATGGAAAGTCAATGAGACGGAGCACGGGAGGTAAATGCTACATGTCAGCTCGCTACAGTTTAAAGAGATTACATTTCAAATAAATATTAAGCTAATCATGATGGCTGATGAAGGGGACACGAGAGTTAGATGAGAAGATTGGTACTACTCTAAATAGTTGTGGTAAATATGAAGCTAGAGCCACCGGAACAAACTAGCTAGCTAGGCTAGGTTATCTCAGTTTAGCAGAAGCAAGGGGGGAAAGCAACGAGCTTGGCTATGTCCAAAACTAACAAAGTCTACCAGCTGGCTCCTTCAAAATCATTTTCCCAACTGTTATGATGGGTTTTTTGATAGCGCCAGGCTAGCTGTTCCTCTTGTTTGTGCTCTAAATGATGTGCAAGGCTAAGCTCAACCCCTGCTTTTAGCTTCATATCTAACAGACAAAGAGAGGGGCATCAATCTCTTATCTTACTTTCTAACAAATAAGTGTACTTTACAAAATGTCAAATCATTATTTTTAATGTACATGTTATTTTCTTTGGACATAGCTTTACAGGTAGTTTTTTCTTCTTATCAGACTTGTTGACCAACCCCTATTCAAAGCGCAGCTGCTAATGACAGACAAGTAACACCTGACATCCCTCTTATTTAAAGGGCACAATGAATTTTTTATAGACATACAACCCCCAACCCAATCGTACAGAGCACTACAGAGCACTCCACAACCAAGTGTCTACCAAGAAAAGAGGCCGTATGACCGGAAAACCAGGGGACTAGGAGCGTTTCTAAGAAATGTTAATGGCTTTATTATCTGTACGAGTGATGGACTGGCTCTTTTAGAAGCACAAACAGAGGGACATTGATGTGGAAGCATCAAGCGGGGAACTCAAGAGCCAATTTAGGTCCGCTGTTGAGTTTTCAGGGGGCACATTTTTTTTAAACGTTGCAGACATCTATTGTAATGCATCCTCATGGAGTGGCTGATGGTTTGAAATAATACGTGAAGATCTAATACAATGGAGTTAAATATGACATTTATATTATTCACAAGTCAGGTGTAAACATGCTCGCTTAGTCGATTGTAAAGTAATGAAACTGTAGATTTATCGCAGTGAGATTAATACCTGCGATGGAAGTACATTAATTAGTTTGAATCTTAGACATTGGTTTGGTTATACAAGCAAATATGAGATGAAGGTGTGTGTGTGTGGCTCTGGAATGATTGTGTTAATAGATGGAGCATGGAGATGTTGCGTCGATGAGATCCTCATACTTTCTCTTTGTGTAAAGTCAAATGGTGGAATGATCACTATCAGCATTCATACTGAGTCAAACTAAGAAGACACTTTTTTAAATTTATTTCACCTCCACTCCTGCAGTTCACGTTGTGTTCCTCTACATGCAGCCGTCATGAAGTGGTTGTCATGTGAAAAGGAACTACGTAAGAACAAGCTTCTTTTCAAGTGAGGAAGCTTATTGGCAGTTACAAAATGGCTGCCCAAAGCCTTAATTACATGGGACAATGAACACAGCTGCTTCTTTATTGTATAAGACTGGAGCTACCGAGATCAGTTTAACAACAGGGGGGGTCCAACCTATTCTCACTCCCAACTCTTCAAATCTTCAATCAATATTCCGGCTAGGCCATCTGACACAGACGCATCGAGACACCCTTTAGCGTCCATGTGAGACTCTCGTCACTCGGCTTTCAATTGACGTATAAAGAGCAGTGAGTCGGCCGGGTGGAGAAGAGGTTTACCAGGAGACCGTTTGTGTCCAGTGTGAAACCAAGTCAACGTTGACTTATTTTATCAGGGTTCTGCCGTGTAACTCAGGACCCAACACTTGTGACTAACAAAAAGAATTTTACAAACAAACGTCTGACAAGTGAAGCCAATTTTGAATTGCCTTAAACTTACATTCTCTCTTCTGACCATTAGAAGACGACGCCTCTGGTTGCAAAAAGTCAGATTGTATAGACATGTATGCGAAAATGACTCTACTTCTCTCTCGATTTATTGAGTTTATGGTCTCAATCTCTAGTTTCAAGTCTTCTTCAATACAGCATGATGTTCATTTAGTAAATGATGATCCATTTAGAGTTAAATAGACCGTAAAGCAGAGTATGCTTAAGAGTGTCGCTAGCTTGTGATTGACAGGTCGCAACCAGATCCGTATACGGCATCTCCGCGTTACTCCACACTCCGAACATGATAACTTTCCTAAGTCTAACCAAGTAGTTATGTTGAATAAGTAAAGCTATATTGTAAGTTTATTTCATTAAGTTTGTACTATCTCACAAGCTGAAAAGAGGAGCCTATAGAGCGTCCTAGTTTGAAGCACAGGACCATTGCTGAGCGTCGGTATTCGACGAGTTGGGACTGAGAAAGCGTTGACTTTATGAATATCTTATAGGGCGATGAGATGATACACACCACAGTACAGCATGCAGCTGTGCTTATAGTTTGAGCAGGAGAAGCATTAGTACGGTGCATTTGTTTGCTTTACACAACATAACTGCACCAGTGGAGTGTGAATACACAAAGCAATATGAAGGCAAAACACAGATGCAGCTCCAACCAGGAAGCATAGGACATGCTAATAAAGTTCACTTTTGCAATATTTCTAGCTCCATGTCTGTTGTCTCTGGGTATCAGCTGGGACACACCTTACATTATGCCTTTAGATATTGTTATTAGTTTCCGTTTCCATTTTTTTTTTTTTTACTCATAGTGTTGTGATGTCGGGGGTCAGATTAAAGCTGCCGCACTAATTTCAATTAGATAAAACAATACTACATTGGGGCATTAAAGAGGCTTCCATTCACAATTGCAAGCGATGTATCATCATATAAATAAGCTGGATGATTGACGTGAAATATGTAGGTTGTCAACAAATAGTTAGAAGTTATTTTTTTGCCACCAAAATACATCCAACCGGTGGATAAAGTCCTTGTCTGAGTACCTGTGTCTGCAATGTGTAAGTACTACATAATTGCATGTGTGTTTGATAGTCGTTTTGTTTCATTTTATAATTTGAGGGAAAAGGTGGTGGAGGGGGTGCCAAGTTTGTCCGATGCTCTCTGTTTGAGTGGCTGCTGGAAGGGGGTGGGGTTTACACGTACTCCCTGGCTGTGGAAGGCTGTGATTGGCGGTAATACTGCTGCCCTCGCATTTCTTCTTTAGAGCAGGAGCAGCACAGCAAGGAGCCGCCCAGCACCGTCAGACTTGCTGCCGCCCAGCCCACGAACAGTGCAGAGCCGAACTCATACCTATAAGGTGAGAGAAAGAGAGAGATGACAAGTGTACAGGATTGCTGCCAGTGTACGAGGTTTCACTGTTTTCACCACCTTCCGAGATGGTATTATGATAAGCTCTGACACATGGTAAAGTCAAAAACAGGACTCGCTGAAAGCTCGTTTACAAAGAAAGATCAAACACAAAAGAAATAATAATTTAAACAATATTGTTTCTTGATTATTAGTTTGACTTAAAAATGTTCTTTTCTGATTCTCAAAATGAACCAGATGACGGTAGTGAGAATATAAAACATTTTCTCATTTGCAGTAGGCCATTTACCTAATTTACGGATTAAAATAACTTTATTTTACGGTTGGAGACAGGTATTCAGGGCTGCCAAAAAAAAAAGTTTGTCTTATAAACCTTCAAGATTATGGCAATAAACTGCATTTGCCCATTGCCTCAAAACAGTGACATACACAGGATACTGTGTACAGATTTGTATTTATTCCAGCCAATATCCGAATGTGAATTTTAAGAATTTTAAATGGCACATTCATGCGTCAACAAATCCAAATCAATAATTTACAAAGCTGCCATGCTCTCTGAGAGCATTTTAGGTGGCCATGACACTACGACAACAAGAAATATACAATGTATGAAGATGAGTTTGTCGGCAGCTTTCACATACCTGGCGTTGGCCGGTGTGTTCGGGTTAAAGAACTGATAGGACACCTGCGTGGCATACCAGGACACGGACACCAGGGTACATAGACCTGTGAGGGGGGGTGGGGGGGGGATAAACAAGTAAGCGTTCACTGTCGCTACAACCAAACACAAAGGAGCTGTGATGAATCCTCATTTAGTTCATTTCCCCCCTCTGGGTTTGTGGTTTATGTCTGTGGTCAGCGACTAATGCCTCTTCTAAAATGACCACTTCCTGTTTACAGTACGGACTCGTAATTATGACCCCCCCCCGCGCCCCTCCGCCCCCGGGAAGAGATTCAGGCGAGAAAAACTCAACACTGCTGTATATCTGTCTTGTTGGTTACAAACTGAAGCATCAACAGAACACAGCAGAAGTCCCACCTGCGAGCAGGAAGAGAGCTCCTCCCGTCACGGCGATGCGCGTCTTGGTGACCGGGTTGTTGTCCCCCACCTTGGTGCACTTCATGCCCACCACGCTGACGATGATGCTGATGAAGCCCAGCAGCACGGACACCACCATGAGGGCTCGACATGTCTGGATGTGGACTGGATAAGGCGGGGCGGGGAGCACAGAGTGGCAATACAATAGAAGATATGGAAAAAAAGGGGGGGGAAGGGGAGAGGAGGAGAAAGTGGTGAGGGAACATATCTTTTGAGTCGATCCCTTGGAACAAAAACGCACATTTACGGACAGACATTAAAAGTGACAATTATGAGGGAATGACGCTGCGCGCGTCACGCGATATTGATGGGACACCACATGCTTCTCTGACTGCTGGCCTGTTTTCCCGGCAGGGTAATTCCTGCCCTTTTTCGTTTCCAGAGGTGACTTTCTCGGGCCAAAACGACCCTGTAAATCTTCCCCAGATAATTCCGCTGTGGTTTTGCCTTCTCAAAAATCTACTGCGCCGCCCACAGGGGCCTCAGCACACACATAACTCAGTGGGAGAAACATATTTACACATCGTTTACACACACACACACACACAATATCTGTAGGTGGAATAGACACAGTTGAAACACACAACTCTCTCTCTCTCTGTCTCTCTCTCTCTCTCTCTCTCTCTCTCTCTTTCACACACACTGAGGAGCTGTAGGAGGGCCTGCTTTACATGTTTCACACAGTGGGATTAGTGTGTCTTTGTCACAAAGCGAGATTGTTTTCACGGGGCCGTCGCCAGAGCAATCAGACTTTGCTGCCTCAAATGTGTTTTGAGGCGACACGAGACGCTTAATGACACTGTCAAAGTGTTGTCTCTTTTGCAGCAAGCGAGTAATTGTAAACGCCCCCAGCAGCGGAAGTAGACCCGTGTATCCCAAATTTGATAACCGACAAAGCTGACAAATCATCAAGAGGAAAACATAAAAGAGCCTTTCGTGCAGGTTGAACAGCCAAGGACCTTTACATTAAAGCCGCTAACAGAGCGTCACTGAATAGATTTGAGCAGATAAAAAAACAACGATGGAATAGTTTGAAGAACTTTTTCCAGAGTTTTTAACTGCATTTACTGTTATTCAAAGCTTGGTTGAAAACAGGTAGTGAGTTAAGGCTTGAGCGAGTGTTTTTTTGGCCAAACTTTTCAAGGTCAATGAAAATATTTCATGCTCAACTTGAACAGAATGGAGTAGAAGATAACAGAATACTTCAGCTTTTTTTAAAACTTTCTACTGAAACTCAGTTTTCAAATCTCTGAGAGAAAAAGAGGAACTTGTGGGAAAAACCTGTCAAACTACGACTATTACAATCTATACTACTAAGAATGAACTTTCACTTCTAATTAGAGCAGATTTAAATGGAATAGCATTCATCCTGATATTTCAATAACATTTCACTGCCATTAAGAAGCTTGAGCAACAATAACATTTTTTTGTCAGTTCAAGAATAAACTGTTGTGCTCCACTAGAATATAATTGTATATTTTTTATAAAGGAAGCGCCACTTTTAGCTTTTTCTCTGAAGCTTTCAAATGCATCTCACCATCTTCAAAGCCCCCAAAAAAACCTAGTAAGTGAACCGTGAGAAAAAAGATTTGTATTTTAGACAACATTTCTTTCAGAGCTTTCAACTGCATCTTAGTTTGCAAAGTTCAGGAAGAAAATTGTTTGCAAAATCAACAGTATAATTAGACTAGAATATAGGAGAATCAAGTAAAATTGACAAGATAAATACTTCAAACCTGTTTGTCGAATTTGTCAAAGATGTCAAGAATAGAATTTCACGCTACATTATAATATAACAGAACCAGACTTTGTGTGAGGACAAAAAAAAGTCTCTTCAAAAGGAGCTCTAGGGCATCAGCCTGAGCAGGAACCTGAAGTCATCGTTTGTCATTGTGACAAAAAAAACACACACCATCATTCATGATGCAGCAGGGAAGTAGCATTTCAGAAGCTGATCTGAAGGGACTTATGATGGGAGGGGAGAGGATGGAGCAATCTTTGAAGTCTGATTCATGGCTCCAGAGCTCCTTTTGATGGACTCTCTTTATAGTCTTCAACAGAGAGATGTTTGATTTTCTGTTCTTTCATCCATTCTTGAGCGTTCATCTTTTCTATTTCTGAGGGATGTGCGGGGGTTCAGGCCCGATGTTGACCGGTTTCAGTTGGTGACAAACCAGACGGGCGTTCGGGGGCCTTTTGGGGTAAAGCAGAGGCTAAAAGCAGGGAGGGAGGGAGGGTCTCTCTCTCTCTCTCTCTCTCTCTCTTTCTCTCTCTCTCTCTCTCTCTCCAGTGTCCAAGCAAGGTTGGCAGTGCCAGCCACAAGCTTTCTGGTGTGTGTGTGTGTGTGTGTGTGTGTGTGTGTGTTTGTGTGTGGGCACTGTAAGGTCCCATTGTGAGGTCACTTGTGACTTTGTTGTACGTAATATCGGTTTGTCCACTGACTACACAACTATGAAACTTGAACTCATATCTGACAACCGCAGCCCGTTTCAAATCCAATTCTACCTCAAGCGCATACTTGATGTTCAATCCTAATTGTATTACCACGTATTAGTTCACATATCCCAACCGGTCTAGACTAAGCTCTCAAAGCCAACAAATGAGACTACGTGTTACGGGGGGTATTTATACTCGGATGTGCATATACTGCATGAGAATGCCGGCAAGTCGTAGTGCTGTTGCTATAAAGTCAACAAAATGTACCACATTAGTTTCACTTTGTAATCTGTGAACGTGTTACATGTGTTATTTTTAAAAGGCCTTTCCGCAGATAGCCAATAGAAATGAGTGGTAGCTATAAATGCTGTGATATATAGGGCTGTTTATCATTCACTATGTGGCCACAGGCACGTCACACTTAGGATAACACCGGCGATGTTCTATAATTTTCTTATTGTCAACACATTACATAAAAAGATGAATGCGTCCTACTAGACCTGCTAACAGGTATAATGTGTATCAAGGCCTGGTGTATCTGCTTCCTCTGCGGCATAGAGATCCACTGTTGTCCAAAAACTATTCCTTTTTTTAGCCACACTGTTGCACCGGATGACATTTTGTTATAACGTAACAATATTTTGCTGCCACAAAAAGCTCACTAGAACACCGAATGTGACTGAATGTCCTTCTGTTTCAGTGGCCAGCTGTTTTGGGGGAATTCGCTGGGCCTTTTTTGTTTTGGTCCGTCTTCAGGAGGAACCAATGTGCTTGGGTTCACAGACTTCATAGAGAAGTCAGAAAGTATTGGGAGACGGACAAACACATTTTTTTTATTTTTTTTTTTTAGGATTTGTCGACCATAAATAAAACATACACACCAGCCTTAACCATGAATGAATTCACGGGAAGTATAGCTGATTTGTCTCTTGGGCAGACGACCCAAAACAATATTACCAAATGTCGTCTTTCATTTGTCATTTGTCATGAGATAGAGGTATTTATATATATATATATATATATATATATATATATATATATATATATATATATATATATATATATATATATATATATATCTACGTTACAGAACGAAGTAGAAAGACAAGAAACATTATCTTTTTTTTTCTTCTTGCCTAACACTAAAACGTGAATACAAGATTTATGACGGTGTTGTGTGTTTCCGGTTCTGAAGAGCTGTCCTTTCAGCACCACCACTATCCTGAAAATAAATAATCCTATCAGCCTGAAACACCATCTCCTTTTTTGATCAAAACAAAACTGGGCAAACCCGCAGAGCAGATCCAACACTTTCTTCCGCCACGGCTGCTTGGCCGCATCAGTGGAGCGCAGCCACAGTCTGGTGAACAATTACACCCTCCATCACATGCTGCCCCCGCTGAGAAAAAAAGTAGCCCGTGAGAAGAGCGCCTTCAGAACTCAGATCAGCGCCAGTGTTGGCTCACACCAAACGTCACCCCGGCACACATGATCGAATGCCGATCTGCTCCGTTTCATAATCTGTCCGGGGAAACACCTGGACGGCCCTGTGATCAATGGAGACTCGCTGCATGCTGTTCGCACAGAGCTGCGCACAGTGTGTTCGGATGATTTTCTGTCTTCTGCCTGAATCTGTGCACTCGCTGGGTGTGTTAATGGACAAACGGAACAATGTGCGCGTGTGGGGAAGACGGAGCGCATTCTGGGAATATCTCTGGTGTTTTGGCTCAACACTGGCCTTTTCTTCTCCGAACAGCCCCCATTCATCGGCGAAGGACAATACGTCGTTCTTATCGCCGCGATGAGCCAAAGGAGATGGGGTGTGGGGAGGGGGGGGGGGATCAGATCGTGGTGTTTTCTTTTTTTTTAATCCAGCGGCTCACCAAAATGTTTGCAAAGCGCCTCTTTTTGTTGATCTGAGGCGAGAGCGTGCCACAAGCGGGGAGCGTAATCACGGAGAAGAAAAAAACAATTGTTTTATGAAAATTACTTGTGACCCAGGTCCCGAGAGACAGTAGGGAGGTGTGTGTGTGTGTGTGTGTGTGTGTGTGTGTGTGTGTGTGTGTGTGTGGGAAGGGGCGGGGGGTGCTCTCCTTGTAGTCTTTCATTAGCATCTGTAATAGGATGATTTAAGCAGACAGTGGATGGATGGATTCCTGTAATCTGTGTGCCATTAATTATGAGTCACTAGTTCCTACTTACAGATTGGAGATGACAGGAGGCTCATATTCTGAGCTAATTTATGTCTGAACCCCACATTCCTGAACCCCACCCCCACTCCCACTCGCCCGCAAATGACGCTGTGGTGTTTTTAATTGAACTTAATGTCTTTGCGAGATTTTACGGCTTCTGAAGTGACAGCGTCCCGGTCCAGGCAGCGAAGGTTCTGAAACTTTTGTTTCCTTCAGTTTTTGTGCGACTGACTGAGAGCTACAACAGCTGTTGTGGTATTCGTAACACAACTCATTTTCGAAAAGACAATTTAATGGAGAAATCAACGTGAGAATGCAGTGTGGAGTACGGTCAAAAGACACTGTTCTTGGTGATGCCTCGCGAGCAGATAATTTAATTAGAACCGAGCCTTTTTTCATCATCTAGCGAAAGTCACTCAATCGGCTCCTCAGTGCCCCATCAACCCACTGAGATTTCTGTATATTTCGTAGGTTATATCATGTTTCAAATATGATGACACTCAAAGACATATTAGCCTCGGGAAGACGTTCTACCAAAACATCGTCTGGAAGATGGGAGATCAGAGAATCAGCCCGTAAAAGTTAGTCAGGGTTTTTTTTCAGGTCAAGCCAGAATCAAATATGGTACTCACTGTCCAGCGAGAGCATGGAGTCAAAGATCTTGCACTGCACCTGTCCTGTGCTCTGTGAGGCGCAACTCATCCACAGCCCCTCGTACAGACCCACGGCGGTGATGATGGCGTCGCCGGCGTACGACGACTGCTTCCACTGGGGCAAGGCGGTGGTGGAGATGATGCCGATCCAGCCGCCCAACGCCAGGAAGTAACCCAACAACTGGAGACCTGAGTTCGCCATCCTTTTTCTTTTCTTTTTTTACCTCGCTATGAGCTCTGTCCCTCTAACTCCTGTCTGTTCCTCCCTGTTGCGACGGCTTTTCGTTCCGGGCGTGACCCTGGCGTGTCGCCCTGTCTTTGAGCGGTCCCTGTGGACACACCTGTTGCGATCCTGTCACTTGTTTCACTCGTCTCTATCTGGTCACTCTGAGCATCTACCTTCTGCCTCTCGGCTTTAACTCTCATCTGTGGAACTCCCCCTCTTTCTCTTGGTCGCTCGTCCCTCAACTCTTTTTTCTATTTATTTTTTTTCTGCTCTTGAGCTCTCCACGTCAGTTGGGACGATGAGTCAAATGTCTCCCCTCTGGACTTTTCCCGTCTGATTCCTTGATGTCTCTGGGGTTCGGTCAAAGTGGAAGAAAGCCTTTTCTGTTGGTCAGCGGTTCACTTCATCAAGCATCGTCGTTGGGCTGCCTCACTCTGCATGGCTTCTACCAGTTTGTTCGTTCTCTCTCTCTCTCTCTTCCTCACTGTCTCTCGCTCTCTCCCTCCCTCCCTCTCTATTTCTCTCTCTCTTTCTGCTCGCTTACTTTCCCCCCACTACAATCTTTCCATCTGCTCCTGGCTCAAGTGGCTCAACGAGGGGTAGCAGGGAGAAACAACAAAAAAGAACGGCGTAAAAAGGAGAAAAAAAACGTGAACACAAAAAGTCCTTAACAGGCTGACCATGGAGGGATGGGGTAAAGGGCTCGTCTGTGATTGGCTGTTCTGAGGAGTAGGAACGCCCACTGGGAGGGAACAGGGACGGGCTGGACGGGAAAACAAACCCTGTTTCAAACAGTGAGGGAAAGAAAAAGATGGGAAAAACAGAAAGTCATAATGACCAGTTCATTAATGGCATTTTCTTACGAAACGATTTCAAATCCGATTTAACTTAAACTTCACTTCATCAGACCCTTTTTGACCGAAACCCTGACGGGCAGCTGTTCCGGGTCTCGCATGCGTTGGTCCCTCAAAGGTTTTGCTGTCGCTCCCGGCTGGAGGTGTGGACGAGGTGGTGGTAAAAGTGCAACAAACACACGTAAATCAGCATCCAAACAATGCCTGGCTGAAAAGGACGTGTCAAAGCCAGACAGACTCTCTGGGAATTATGGGCCGCCAAGGCAAGCGTTCAACCCCCCCCACATCACCATGGTGACCGGGACAAATGAAGAGAGAGAAAGAGAGAGCAGGAGCCCAACTGTACATCCTTACGAGCTGCAAACACAGACACACTCCAGTCTTTGGTGTGTATTTTTGGAGAGCTTTCCCAGTTTGCTCGCCCCCATCAGCTCTGCTTCAACTCCACTCATTATGTTACCTTTAAGTCCCATTCGGACTAATCACATCACTCTATTCTGCCAATTAGACCGTCCACGTGGTCCTCGGTCCTGGAGACATGGCAGTTTTATCACATCTGTAAGTGACATGTCTCACCCCAACTCTGCACACAGACACACACAGACACACACTGCCTGTCTACACAAGCATGTTCTCGCATATATATATATATATATATATATATATATATATATATATATATATATATATATATATATATAGATATATATATATATATATATATATAAAGATTTCTCTTAAAAGAAAAGACAGAAATATAAAGCAGAACAAAAAGGATGTTGTTGGTTGGATGTTCTGCTTTAATTTGAAACTATTTCTTTCCACTTTCTTTCCACAGGTTTGTCTCACTATATGTTAGTCATCAGCCCTTTTGTTTGCCCTCTTTTCACCTCTCCCACCAACTGAACCATGAACTTGATCTAACATCACAAAAACAACAGAACATGTGAACATGCATGTGACCAGCATGTCTTTGAAAACTCCTCGCTACATACACACACAAATTCAAAGTCATATATGGATTGAACGTGCAGTACGTAGAGGTCTACGCATGGGTTCAGAGCATAGAAATAGAACTGAAGTAGAACAGACATTGAGCAGTTTTCCGTGGTCATTTGACTGGTGCAAAAGAAAATGTCAGTTGTTGCTAATTGTTGTGGCGGCAACAGGTTTTAGAGCGGCAGTAACATGTGGTTGCAGTTTGCGGGGAATAAAGAGGACGCAGCTCTGAAGATGTATGTCAGGCTAGTTAGCTAATTAGCTATGTAATTGTCCTTCTCAGGTAGCGGTGGGGAGTATCAACTGGGCTAGCTGGCAGACAGCTAGCTTTCTATTCCCACCATGTTTTAATGCTACACAGGTTACAGTTTGTGAGCCGGTCAAAGTTATCACTCATCCGGCAATAGCCATGGGTTTCCTACGCAGTTAAAGTGTGTAGATGAAGTGTTAAGTTGTTTGATTTTACTCATTTACTCTCTAAGCTTTGTGACGTTACTACTCCATATGTTTGAGTTATTATTACAAAACCTCACCAAAGTGAGTCCGCAACTTGCCATAAGTCTTATACTGTGTTCGCGTGAAAATTCACGTTGTATCTACCGTGTCAGTTTACTCGCTTGACAATAAAAGGGTGTTCACACCAAACGCAGCGCGATAATAAACATGCCGCGTTAAATGGGGCTTGGCTTTTCGGCGTCGCTTCTCTCAATGAAAAGAGCGATCTTTTCCACTATATACTTGTTGTGGAGGTAACAATAAGGTGGGGACATCAAACACCCTTGTGTTTGGGTTCATAACACCATCTGTAGCCGCACACAGCCAATTTCAGGTCAGGTAAAGACAAACATATTGTAATGTCCGCAGTAACGACTCGCTAACAGTAGCTCATACGGAACAGCTAACAAGCTCACGTAGCATCCCCCACGCTACACATACCACAACACATACAACGTCACTTCCTCCGTGGGCAGCCGCCTCCCCCCCTGCTCCACCAATCACAGGCCACAACCCTACCAACAAGCATGCTGCTTCCCTGTGATTGGCCGTAGAGAGTGAGAGGCCCCTGACCCACACATCCCCCCCTCCAACAGACGCTGTACATGGTATATAGGGTAATATGTACATCAGACAAAAGAACAGACAACAATGCCCTGCAGAGCTATCAACTCTCACGGTTTCGCCGTGTGACACACGGCGAAACCGTAAACCTATTCGCTGCATTGACATCCTATTGACCTCAAACAGACACAGTCGCGGGAGAAACTTAGGAGGAGCAGAGAGACTAAGGTATCGGGGTTCTCAAGTACAACAGAAATCAAGAAAACATTGCTTTGCATTACATGTTTGTTTATTTTTTCAAGAACGAACAAACACATAGGCCTACAACCAATCATTTAGCCTCTCCTATAGGGCCAGCAGGCAGGATACAAACAGATAACTCACCATTCGTAGAGCAAGAGTTGACAATTGGCCACCGAGTGAAATCTGCATCAGACAGTGTCCCTCCATTCACCTCCTGAACTTCTTTGTTAAGTCCTTCTCGAAAGCCAGCAGGTTGGCCTTTCGATTGTGGAGCATTGACTGTCTGTGATCGGAGCAAACATTCTTTAAAGTGGAGAAGGAGTTCTCACACAGGGCCGTGCTTGCACTAAAAGTCAGTGCATGCTTCAGAGCAGTTATTACACTTGCCTCAAGAGGCTGGTAAAGGTATTTAAGAACTTTTGCCATAGTCCATCTACTCTCGTCAGGTGGGGACGTGTCATCCATTTACACACATAGGGTCTGGTGAGCAACCATGTACTGCGCATCCAGCACAGGCGTGTTGGTGAGCTTCAGTAGTGGGGTGATCTTGGTGTGAAAATTGGCGTCCTCCAGGTCCAGCACCTTTAATGCACCCGTAACCGCACAGTTGTGCTCTCCGAAGCGCTCCTTGATTTCCCCACACACTGAATCAAGGCAGCTGAAATATGCAGCGTCTGCATTAACTGAATACTCCAGCCAGTCTCTATTAGTGTACCAGGGCAGGCGCTGTGGAATGATTTCTTTTTCTGAAAATAGGCATGAGGGGTAATTCTTCATCACAACTTGCTTGAGTTGATCAATGCCCAGATCTCCTGCTGGTTCAGATGCCTGCTGTGAAGACCTCTGCTGCCTGCTAGCTTCGACCGGGGTGGCTAACATTAGCTTCTCTGGAGCTGTCAATCTCTTCAGACGTCTGTGCATATAACCGAGTCCCAGGGGCGGCCCACAGCGCAGGGCCTGTCTGCTGGTCATGTCAAAATGGTTACCCAGAAGTTGTGAAAACATGCAAAAACTATCTCAAGAGTCGCTGCCCAACAACCTGTACTTAACCTTTCAAATTCAATGCCTAACCTCAGCTATTCGAGGTCAATCGCTAACCTTAACTATTTGTGGTCAATGCCTAACTTTATCATTCAAGGTCAATGGATAACCTTCACCAGTCAAGGTGAGATCTTCAGCAATCACACAAATATGTTGCAACCTGTGAGTTATCTTTAAGACATGCCATTTTGTGGTTCAAGTTGCATCGTAGATGCCAAGATGTTATCTTTGCGTGTTTCTGGTTAACTTTTTTAACTGTCCATTGTGAGTCTGAAAGTTGCCGGAGTGTAATGCATATGCAATCGAAGTAAACTTAAAATTGTTTGTGTAGTTTTTTTGTATTACCGCATCTCGCTCCAATCTCCTTCACTCCAACACAATGAAGGTGCATGTCGTGTTGTGTGCGCTGTTCACAGTGTTTAAATTTTACCTTTATAAAATTTAACAATTACCCTTTCCAAGAGTGTCCCGAGCTCTGGATGAACCAGATTACATTGCCAACATTTGTCATAGTTCTTTTAGAAGTATCAGTGTTCTAAGCAAGTTTATTTAAAATGTGGCTTTATGTTTTAAATGACTAGTTTTTCTGTTAAAACGTCTCTGAAACATCATGTTTCTTCCACTTTCAAGTTACTTCAGTGTAAAACCTCTTTCTGAAATAATTGGATAACATGATATCAATATTGGTAAAGATGTTACCATTCTGACAAAGTCCATAAGTTCATGTGACTTTTCTCAAAGATCCCTGTAGTGTCACTGTGTTACTGTGCTCCAGCATCATTACCGATGTGGATCCAGCCAACTACACTACTCTAATCTCTTTGATTTGACTCTTTCCCAAACAGGAAACCAGCAAATTAAGTTTACAGAGTCTCATACCAATGCACACACAATCAAGACATCAGAGGCCTATCAGATTATCTAGAGTTGTCAGGGTTACGGTGAGACACATGTGGACATGTAAACAGTATTGGAGGAGGATTATGTAACACAACAGGCAGGTTGTGGATTAGTACAACTTGAAGAAACGGGTGGGGATTATTCAGTGAAGCAGCTTCACTTTGATGTCACATGACGGAAATTTGTATGCAGTCATACATCTGGAAGATACTGTACATCGCTTGGTATGCGAACTTGTTCATGAGTTCGCAGTATTTCCAAAGACCTTGTAGGGCCCTCTAGTAATTACAGTGCGTCAAGCCTTTCCTGTCAATGTTTTTCACCCTGGAGAGCTCACATTAGAAGGTGGCGTCTGAATGAATGCTAACTCAGTACAGAAATATATAATGTAAGTCTGTGCCCCAAAGGAGAACTCCTCTGGCCGGGCTCAAGTGCCCCTGAAGAGACACTTGGCTCTGCTCATTAAGGAGTTGAACAGGGAATCTTTTCCCCCCAAATTACACAGCATTAAGTGCCGTATTGGACAAAAAAAAAATACAACAATCTTGAGAATGTGGAGAAAAACAGTTTGAGAGTTGAATGTTTGGCAAAGTTATTGTTGTTGACTGATGTCCTAATTGCTTTTGATTATGTCATTTTGGATGTTTAATTCTGAAAGCGACTGCGAGAGGCTGACGAGAGCCCTTTCCAAGAATGCCCCATAGTCCTGTTCATCTAATGACATGCAGAGGCCGCGCGTCCTGCAACTTCTTTTCATCCCAGTGTTTCCTAAACTCACTGTGGTCAACCTTGCTTTCATGCCTGGCTTCAGTTCAGCTGTTGGGTCAGCGCCTTCTGGTGATGGCAGTAGTGAAGCATATGACTGTCAGGGGAGACCCCTCCTTTCAGTCCCCTCCAACCTGCTTATCCCCCATCACCTTCCTGTCTTTTATCTCATCCCTCTTCTCTTTCCTCCAACTCCTGGCCAGAAGATGCATGGTTCAGTGGGTGCCATCAGTCACTCCCTCTCCCCATCGTCCCTCCCCACCACCTACCTCTCTCCCTCTCCCCAGATTTTCCAGACCCCTGCCGCACTAAGCTGAGCTTAAGAGTCAGCTGAGCTGATCAAAGAACCGTAGCCATGTAGTGGCTAACAAGAGCCGAGAGTTCCCAACGACACAGGACCTCCCAGGGGTTTCCAACGACATAGAGCTACTGCAACTAGAATGGACATGAAGGGACCCGGCTGATAGATGCGCTCCGTGCGTGTCTACACGAGTAGTCGTGTGGTGTACTTACACAAATGGCTGTCTGGTTTTCTGGAAACAGGTATTTGTTCATGCCGAGGCCAAGCTCTGGACAAAGGGGCATTTTGCCGGTTTGCGCTAGCAATTTTGCGTCTGTCGAGAAAGCCACCCTCCATTACCTGGCATCCCCCTAGTGCGGGAAAGGCCCATCACTGCCCTCCCTCTCGCCCCACCGCCTCCTCCCTCTCCTTCGACCGCCCTGCCCGTCATGTCAACCCCTTCCAGTTCTCTCCACATGTTCTGGCCCCCTATTATTACTCTAATTAGCCCTCACAGGATTTCCCTTCTCTTCCTTCTCCCTTTGTTCCCATTTCTTCTTTTGTCCTTTATGACATTTTTTTCCTACTGTTTTCCTCCAAACTGCTCTTAGACCGTATACTGTAGCCCTGCCGTAAGCCGCTGGTTGACTCCGGCAGGGAGGAAACCAATCTTTGGCAACTATCTCGGTCTTTTTGTTTGCTTGGAAATCTTGGACTAGAGGTGTCTCTTTCAGCTCGAAAGAGGGGAAAAGTTAAATAATCTGTCGTGATTTCTTAATTAAAAAATTCCAGTGTTAGCGGGCATTCCCAAAATGCAGTCAATAAACTGCTGTTCTCTTTGCAATCGCAAAAATGGAAAAAACTAGCCTGCAGTGCTAACAGACAAGATTATCATTACGTTGACCGGGAATGAGCAGACTGTCAATTCTACAACGTAAATCAGGATTAGGCTATGCAGGGCTGACGCATGTAAACAGACAACCATTCACGCTCACATTCACAACTACCTGAAGTGTCACCAGTGAACCTAAGCTGCATGTCTTTGGGCTGTGGCAGGAAGCCGGAGAACCAGGAGGAAACCAACTCTAACATGAGGGGAACATGCCAACCGCCACTCAGAAGGACCAAATCCAGCCGGCGGGTTCCCAGACGTACTGCATCACCTTGCTGCTTTACCAATCTCAACGTTAAAGACGAATGTGGCGACTGTGGCTCAGTAGTTAGCGTGCCCGTTTTTCAATCAGAGGATTGGTGGTTAGATCCCCAGCTCCACCACTCCATGTCGATGCGTCCTTGAGCAAGACACTTAACCCCTAATTGCTCCCTGCTCCCAGCGCCTATGGTGTATAGAGCAAAAATGTGAGTCGCTTTGGATAAAAGCTTCAGCTAAATGTAATGTAATGTAAATCCGAAAGATTACTGTAGATTAGTCGTGTGTTGTCTTCGCTCATAAATAGTCAGAGAGATTGGGTGATATTCAAGACCTGAAGTGTAAATTGCTCAATTAAAAAAAGGCATGGTTTGTCGAAAAATATTTTTCCCATGGTGTGGACTGTATCAAAGTGAGGGCTCTTTACTTCTATTCCTCCACTTTATCCACAATATAAAAGTTATCCAGTCTGTGCTTTGTGTTCTGGCGTCATTCCCTTCCTGTCCTCTGCCTTTATGAACCTTATTACACCTCCCCACTCCCCCCCCCCCTCCCCACACACACACACACACACACACCCTCCCCACTCCACCATGTACCAAATCTCTTGCACCTGCATGTCCAGGCTCTATCCGGTTCCCCGAATTCCTGAAAGCACTGTGCTGGACTGATCTTTGAAGAAAGTCAGGGACATGAAGGGGAAAGGAGAGGGGGAAAGAGAGGAGAGCAGAAAGTCTTTTAGTAGCGCTGCCGTGCTGGTGGTGGTCGGGAGGGCTCCTCTTCTGGGTGCGCATTTATCTTGAGATGGAAAGAGCTTTTTTGTGTCCTAAGGTTAAACCCAGGGCTCTGGAAAAGGACTGCATTTAATGGGGTTGCCAGTACTGCTTCCTCTCACCCTTGATGGATTTTGGTAGCACATATGCTGTGATTCATTCCAAGGACTGTGACGCCAATTTGAATTGCGTCAAACTAGGAAAACAAAATGCAAACGCTACTTTTTCCCAAATTCTTCCTCATTTCTTCTGAGAATGGATATGATACATAACTTGAAATGGATTGGCAAAATAAATTACAATACTGATTTGGCAGAATAAAATAAATGTGGTCATTTAGCAAAAAGAAAATATTTAATTTGAGATCTAGGAGTAAAAAGTGCTGTCTGTGTATAACTGTCCACGTTCCTCGCGATTAGTTGATTATAATGAAATGTTGACGATGGGACGTAATCACGACACACTTTGGGTTTAAGTACCTGGCAATATGCCAAACTTATTAAATTGTCCCGAATAATGTGTAGGTCTTATAATCTGCATAATAATTGTCACCAATTAAAATTAAAATGAACTATGATCCTTAACTTAACTGGAGTTTAGAATCTGAGTCCAAAGGAGAATCACCACTTGTTGTGGGTGGTGGCGAGACCAGATACTGGTTCGGCCGAGAGTCTGCAAAGCACAGGTTTCGTAATCCGTGACCTTATTTTTGTAACATTTAAAAAGATGAACTGTGAAGTTTAGCTTTCTAAAGCTAAACTTCACTGTTCAGCTCAATTCATAATAAACTGAATGGAATTGAAGTGACGCTGGGTTGAGTGGGGTCTACACATTTCCAGGTTTGACAAAAAAGTTGCAGGTCTAGCACAACCCCCAATATCGGTGCTTTGGCCGTTGAACTGTGTTTGAAGTCGCACTAATAGCTATGAAAACTAACATGACATAACATTTTTTTGACTAGACTCTTTATTGTAAAATAGCATAAAATGTGAGACAATAGACACACAACTTGTCTGATATTAAAAATCCTGAAAAACATTTTCTAATAATTATCGGAAAGCCTTATTATTGCGATTGAGCCCTGCTCCTGTATCGAGACTTTGTCACACATTTAGCAGAATTCTTTATGTTTGACAGAGATGTTGGAGGTCAGTGGAGTTTACAGCAGATGTTATTGGTCACAGGTGATTTTGGAAGCTCACATTTCATCTGTGGACCCAATACGAGAAGTCAAAGGTCTGTCTGTGTGTGTGTGTGTGTGTCAAAAGTCCTAGAAAACAATCAACACATATGAGGATTACAGTACAGTGTTGCAAATGTTTGCTTTGGATGACCTTCAGTCCCAATCTGTGAGAAATTCTCTTGAGTGATGGGGTTTTGTTGCTTGGCTATGGTCATTCAGCAGTGTGTGTGTATACTGTATGTGAGCCCAACATCAACAGACAGGCAATGAGAGGTAGAGGGCCAGTATGCCTGAGGGCGAACAGCTGAGGGGTGACTATGGAGAGATTAAAAAGGGAATGTGGGACTTAATCCACGGTTATACAGAAGTCCCTCTGAGTCTCCTCTCGCTGAGAGAAAGCAAAGAAAAGAAGAGCATTCCTCCCAGCCCCTCACTGCACAGCACACGGACCAGGGGCTACAGACGCCATTCTCCTGCCATCTGCCCTTAACCAAACACTGAACAGCCCCCTCGACCCGGATCCAGCCCACCTTCCCCACGACCCTCCTCACCTTCTCCATCTGCACCCTCGACCCTCTGCAGTCTTTCACCTCCTCCTCAGCTCCCACTACACCACATTGCCACAAACACACTACCCTTACCTATAATGTGTAACTGAAAGTGCAGAGTTGCCCCCCCCCCCCTCAAGTATTATCTCAATAAACTTTATTGCCATTAATTTCCATTAATTTCCCTCTAAAATGTAGTGGAGGATTCTATTATAGCATATAAAGGACGTACTCAAGTAAATAACAAGTTTATGCAGGTAGAACGTGAGATTAAATGTACTTCCCCGTCACTCTTGATCTCCATTTTCAACATTACAGGGGAGAAGTTGGATGAATTCCTCCCGCTCATGTTCAAATATGTGCCACTTGCCTGAAACCAGCACGTTTTCCTACATCCTTGGTCAAGGACTGTGTGTTGTGCTGAATGTAAACATTCAGGGCTCAACACATCAATGGGATGGTCATGGTCTGGATTCAGTGTAAAGATGGGGTAGTACCGAAGTGGAACTTCCTAACACCTCTTAGGTCAGTTTCTTGGCATTGTCGTCAAAGCGTAACCCCCCCCCCCCCCCCCCCCCGTCCCGCTCACTCCCTAGTTCCCCCAGAGGTAAACACTGAAGCTGATGCGAAATTGTCTGAAAACTTGCATTCTATCTACTGGCCAGCAAGGGGCAACTCCTATGGTTGCAAAAAGAAGATTGCATAGAAGTTTATAAGAAAATGACTGCTTCTTATGTGATTTATTACCTTCTAAAATACAGGTGGGTGTTTATTTGGTAAATTTAGAAAAAGTGGTTTTCAAACTGTGGGGCGTGACCCTCTAGTGGGGCTTGTAGGTATTACAGGTGGGACGCAAGAGGGATGCAGATTCTTAAATTTTTTCTTTTTTTAATCTTTTTTTTTTACATTCTTTATAAATAATGTTGTATTAATTCCACAGAGGGGAGATTATTCTCTGCATTTTACCCATGCTGAGTAGTTAAGGAGCAGTGAGCTGCTGTGAAGCACTGGGACTTCAAGTGTCTTGCTCAAGGACACTTCAACGTGAAACTATGGGGAGAACAGGGAGAACCGCTACTTTGTGGTTTCAGGACGAACACTGTCCACATGATAAATTTAAATAGTCCAAAAGTACAAAGTACACGGACATAACACGTCATTAATAAATACATAACTAAATGCATAAACTTTCGGGTAAATGTTTACGTTAAGCCGTAAACAGATCGCGATGCGCATGCGCGCCTCGACAACTCCCAGCGGATTTCTTGCCCTAAAAATGGAGGATTTGATTTCCAAACTAAGACATTTTTCAAAGCTGGACTTTCAGTCAAAGCAAGGACTCATAAATCCTGGGAGACCGACGCCAGAACTACGAAGTTGGCTTCAAACAACGGGATTCAGGAATAGACGAGAAACTACTTGTTCTTTTCAAACAAATTGATATTCACGTAGAGACTGGCTTTGTGGCTGTGCTATAAAAAAACATCTTTACTGCTTTCTCTGCCTTTTATTCTCAACGAGTGAGACTGTGTGGACCCACACAGGATTTTGTGATTTGAAAAACTTGCCAAGAAGCCTTGACAAACATGAACGATCAGCTGCTCACATTCAAAATCAGATTTCTTTAAAAACCTTTGGAAGCTCACGCAATGATCTGGCTCTGAATGAACAACAAAGACTCAATATCAGCCTCCACAATGCCAAGGTAAAGGAAAATTGTGGTTTTCAGCATCCTATTCAATCCTATTCTCTCCTATTCTCCCACCCTACCTATTGGCATCCTACTGTATGTTTGTAAATGTGACTTGTGAGTCAGTGCCTCCCCAACCCCAACCCTCACTGCACATCACTGGATCTCCGTGAGATCTCCGTGAGGTTGACTTTTCTGCTGTTGCGTCTCTCGAAACAGAATATAGATCTGAGGTTAACATTGAGCATGAATTTAGAGCAGGGTTGCAGGCTTGTAGAGGAAAGCAGCTCATTGCAGACAGTAATACTGATACAATGTGATGGCCCACATGTTTGCACTCTTTTTTTTTGGCACAGGTTGAATGTTATTGTTATTATCTTCAAAAAAGATATTAAGTGCAAAACAGGCAGCCACAATAAGTAATTTTGTTGCCAAATATTGGTTATTTTTTGCATAAATAGAACTTTATTTGCATTGTTCTAACAAAGTGATAGCACATGTTGTTAGTTTTTGTCTAATGGAGCGATCTGGTTTACTTGGAAATGGATTTCAATTTTCTTTACAGAACATAGATGGAGGAGTCACAAAAAGTTGGACCGTTTTGTTACAATTTTGTTGGGGCGGTGGGGCCTGAACATTTTTTTTCCTCCAAAGTGGGGCGTGACAGAAAAGGTTTGAGAACCAATGATTTAGAGTGAAACAAACCATAAAGTAAAGTATGCCTTAGGGCGAGGTTACTGGGATGGACAGATCGCTGCTGCTACCAGAGAAGTATTCGACATTTCTACATCACTCCTCTACATTCCAAATATGGTAACTTCATTGTTCATTGGTTGCAGAAAAAATCTTAATTGCAATGACCATCAACCAAGATGGTGACGGCAAAATCGCCGGACTCAAGGTCTCATAGCGGCATTGCACAAACCAACGGGTGACGTCATCATGACAATGTCCACTTCTTATATACAGTCTATGATTGAGAGGCAATCGAAATTATCCACCAAAATAGCACCTTTAATTCATAAGTAAATGTAAAGCATCTACATGCTGCAAGTTGTTCACTCTGGCTGGGAAACATTTAGCCCCCAGTTTGGATCGCTGTGTGTACAGAACCTTTCTCACACTCTTTGCCACCTTTTTATTGACTGCTATTCCAAAAATGTGTCATGTACCTGCTGTCTTGTGAAAGAGAACCTCCCCCTCTCTGTCTCGTCCACTTCCTCTTTTTTGTATGTCTTTCCCACCAAACGCACGGATAAAATACCCTTTTCCTCTCATGCGACGTTCTGTTGTTGGTCCTTGGTGCTAACATATTTCCTCTATCCCCAAACCAACTTCATTCTACCATCTGTCTCACTTTAAGTGGGTGGCAGTGAGCCAAACATTGCCCCGGTCTGCCTTCGCCGTAACAACCAGAGAAGACGTCTCCATTTTGATAGGGACAAAAGAATCCAAGAATCACAGCTGTTCCCCCAGGGACTTCTGGGCGAACAGCTGTGCCTACGGCTTGAGAGCTGGAGATTTGGGGAGGAAGGTACAGGTATGAGAGGAATGGGGAGCGGAGGTGCCGGGAAGGATTAGCCGATCAACATGGAGTTTAACTACCCTGAAATACCCCCTAGCACTGTCAATAGCAGTCTTCTCACGGGCCAGCATTGCAAACACTTTGGTACTTAACATATTAACTTTCCACTTGTGATTGAAGGCAGGACCTCTACTGTGCATTAGGATTATTATTTCTACATCCTATTTTATGAGGGCCAATAAAAATGTCATTCAGCCGTTAGTGCTGCAGTTTATTCCGGACCATTAGCTCCTCCACATAGCGCTAAACTAACATTCTTTACCAGAAACATAACTTTAACCAGATCCTCTCTTGCACTGCTTTACAACTCTATCTCTCTCAAAAATACACAATCCGTAATCCAAATGTAAACTAAACATGTACATTTTAAAACGTCAGCGATCAGCTGTCTCCGGCAGGTGTGTCTGCAACCACGACAGCTGTAAAGTTTGATTACAAAGAGACCGTGAACGTATCGTGCACGTTTTTCACTCGCGGGTCTCACGCAACAAACACGCCTCAACTTTATCAATGCAGCTTTATCAATGTCTGCAGTTTCATGTTCATGCGCAACACTTCCTCGGATTGGTCAGTCCTTCTGTGTAGTTCCGTTAGCTGTTAGCTCTGTTAGCCAAACACATAGAACTCCCAGCCGCTGTTAACAGTGTAGCTCTCCTCCTAGCGACATAAGAGGTTGTACTCATTTGTAGTCGTAACTTGGTTAAATTTGTCATTCGCTTAGCTAAAGTTGTAGCTCACGAACATTCAATTGTTCTACCTAGGCGTGCAAAAAAATGAGAGAAACAGGAGGGTTTGTCACTTGTAGCCTCCTAACAATTGGCCGGTGAAGAACATTGGGGAGTCAGTAGTCAATGATGTATCGATGGCCAAAGAGCAAAAGCTCTTATCTGAAAAATTCACTTTTTCAGAAAATAAAAAGCTGATTTGTTAAAGAAACATAATACAAAATACAGATTTAAATATATTAAAAAACAAAGTACAGATAGGATGTCTCCCCCACTTGTTCTGAATTATTTTTGCAGCTAGGAGAATTTGCACTTTGGCCGTTGCTATATGTTATCGCAAAGTGTGAATTACTGCAAGCACTCACAGCTCCTGGAGCACAACAAATATTCAGCTTATGGGTTCAGCAGTATGCAAGATTAGCCGAGGACAGACAAACAGACAGACACACAGATGCACAGATGTGCACGCATACACGTCCAAATACATATTCTCCTGGCTGAGATGACAAATCTATCGCAGTAATATATAGTAGTTTGAAAGCACCAGAAAAAATGGATAATTTCTGATTTTTTTTTCTTAAAATAGTAGCACATTATTATTTACAGAAATGCTTCGACGTTTTTTTGTTGTTGCGCCACACGACACTCTCAACCCTTCGACATAATAATGTAAAGAAATAAGCAATTTGAGGTTGGACGGTTGAAACATACAGTTACCAGTATGATAATAAAAAAGTGTAAACAAGCAGCTGCCACGTAGGTAGGATGTGAATCCATAAAACTATGATATGCTTTGGAAAAGTGTTGCCAGTAATGTAACTTTATAATATTTGGCTTTCCTCCACAGCTATACATGCGCCGGACTTCTACTTCCCTCTCAGCTGTGGTCCTATGCCCAGGCCGGCACGGCTGTGATCCCAGTCCTATAGGAGAATAAGGAGACAGTTCATGGCGGAGCTGAAGTCATCGGCTAGGCATCCGTCAGAACAGCCATCAAAACAATGGACCCCTCTGTCCCACTAACACAAGGTTGGTTTTAGACAAGAGGCCGAACTGCGCTGAGATGGACCGGCAGCAGCAATGGAACTGAGAGCTACAGTTTGACCTCGCCTTGTACTGTAACACTTCACAGTCCTCGAGAGGGAGAGGGGAGCCTGTTTGATTAATATTAGGGTCATCACCTCAGGTCAATTTGCTAAATATTCCCATTGAAACCCTTCTGGGCCTGAAACACTAAATTTCAGTAATTTTGTGTCTGAACATGACTTTTCAGTGGCGGAACGCGAGCACCCGCAGCTCCCAGAGTACTTAGCGAGGGTTTGCAGAGGTAAGTGAAAGGCCGATCTTGAAAGTTTCAGCCAAAAGCAGGCGGACAATGAAAAAGAAAGTTTCCTTTCTGGATGTGCTGCCGCTGGTAGCCCAGAGGCGGAGGTCATGTCAGTCCTTGGTAGCCTGCTGTTTCATTCTCCTCTCCCCGGAGTCACAGTCACAGTTAATCTCGGCTCGGCGCCTCGCTGTGCTTGACCCCAACCTGCCACCACCGTCTCTATGACCACCGCGTTGCCGCGGCAACAAGGGCTGACCATATATATATATATATATATATACACACACACACACACACACACACACTGGGCCATGGCGATGCTCTCGCACAGTTTTGTGGTGTTTTAAAGAACTTTTGATACATGTGTAAAATGTCTTGAAGCGCGGCTGTAGGCCGAACAGTCAGAGACGGCTGTACCAATCACGGACTAGACCTCCGTTGTCTACTGTACTCTCAACCCCCCCTCCAGCCCCTGTCTTTCTCCCACTCTCTTCTGGAGAAACAATGGTCAAATCCATAGGCCACAAATACACAGAAAAACAAAGCGCCCTGTGTGTGTTTTTCTCTCCCTCTTTCAATCAAACAAGAGTAAGACGATACAAAGAAGGCACTGACAGTACCACACACACACACAAACACACACACACACACACACACACACACACACACACACACACACTGCAGCAGAGCAGAGGGGTCCTGTTCATGTATTCTGCTGCTGTAGGAGGTTGGGAGTTGGTTTATGCATGACAGCTGAGTCCATCTGCCCGTCACATTAATCACACTACAAGCTCAATTAAACTTAAGTTGCCCGTTTTCTGACTATTGTAAAAATATTTTCAACAGGATCCTTTGTGCTTGTATAGATGTGAATATCTGTATTTACATGAACATTGTATGCATAAATGCATGTATGTGTTGGTGGATGAGTGGGTGTACATTTGAATTGCACTGCATGTGTTGCAGAGAGAAAGGGTCCTGAGTCAGCTCCAACTGCAGGGTGTTTGAACAGAGTTGGAAGAATCTTTCACGAAATATTTGACACACACACACACACACACACACACACACACACACACACACACACACACACACACACACACACACACACACACACTTGACACAGTTTGTACAGGAGGCTTCATATGATTGCAGCAGTGGGACTGTCAAACACCTCGACACTCCTCTCTTGAAGGACTGGGCTACTTCTGTGTTGTGGTTATCATTTGGGCTGCTATAATTGCACCCTATGTGCGTGTGTGTGTGTGTGTGTGTGCGTGTGTTGTCCAGATGGCCTCTCTGTGCTGGCATGACTTCATCCACATGCTAAACCTACACAGACGTCCCTTCGCATACGTCATAGCTGCCTACACCAAGTGCACAAGAGCTAGAACAGGCATTTGAAAAGGGATCGTGTTCACTAATGAACAGATGCAGATGATGATTCATGCTTTTTTTTATTTCCATCGACACCTTTGGTTTCCAAATACTTCATACTAATGCAGCTATAATCCATATATTTGGAACAACCATGTTATACAACGTCCCTTGGTGATTCGGACTAACCTGAATCTGCAGCTCCCCTCGGTTTAACAGGGATTCATAGTGACTTTACTGTTTTAGTTCACTCTGACAGTGCTAGTCAAATAGCTTGAACAACCTGCTGCACAGTACACGGCAGCCAACAGCAGACATAGTTGGAGAACCAAGTGAATCATTTAGCAGCCAAAGAACGTCCTTCGAGTTGGTAGAGAACCAAACTAGAGCAAAAAAAGGGAGTGAATATTTAACTTGTATTAAACCAGTGGAGACATACCTGAGTTCAAAATTGTTTGCAAAATCCACTTCCTGTAAAATGTGAGCGTCAGGGTTTTAACTCTGGATTCGGTGATTAGTGCATTTTGCAACTTTTAGGACCTAATGATTTGAATGAGATCTAATCAAGTGTCTGTACTGAGAAGTTTAGTTGCCTCAAACAAAAACAAAAAGTCCGCTGATACCGATATCTTTTATCCAACGTATTTAAATGGGGTAAAGTTGCTTTGGGTCCAATGGCTCCAGATGACAGAACCAGAAGTTTCCACGGTTAGTTCACTATGTCAAATTAGCTTCAAAGCCCGTTGCTCTTCCTGGGGGGTTGGCCACAACTAATAGCAAAGACTGGTCTGTGCTTGGCCCCACTTGGCATTGCCCACATTCAACATGAATATCGCATTGTTCGCATCCATGACCTTTGCCCTAAAGCCTCTTAACATCCTAACATTTAAATGGAACTGACCTGAAATGGAAACATCTTCCTTTTGGTAGAAATGTCCAGCTCCTCATTGAATTTGTTCCTATTTAAGATTATTGTGATCACTTTTACTCTGCGTTGTTGGGCACCTGCTGATATTAGAAAGCCCTGGCGGCCCCGTCAGGGTTTGTTGATTGTGTCTTGCTTCCGGCGTAACACAAAAGGAAAGTTGGTGCGACCGTGGCGCAGTGGTTGACCTTCAATCAGAGGATCGGCAGTTCGATCCCTGGCCCCGCTAGCCAGTGTTGATGTGTCCTTGAGCAAGACACTTAACCCTAAAATTGCTCCCAAAGATGCAAGTACGCTACAATTAAGGTGTATGAAAGTTAGATAGTCCTTATGTGGCACTTGCATGGTAGCTCCTCTCATCACTGTGTGAATGATTCCTATGGAAAGCGTCTTTTGGGATTTAGAAAAGAAGATCTGTGAACACGCAACCTTTCAGCTTCCACATGCTCTGTTTAGCTGTATTTCATTTTCCTGTCCCTGTATTCTATCACATTTGTCCTTTAATGTGAAGCGCTTTATATCTTCTCTAGAAACGTAATCTAAAAAAACATAAAACGTGTTATCAGCAAAACGTCCAAGAAGAAACAAATGCATTATGTAAACTGGCCTGTTTTAGAATTAATGCATTCTATGTTATATTATTAAAATTGAAGCATTAAAATGCATGTATAATCAGTACATGGGTATGTACATTTATCAGGTGTTTAAATGTATTTCTTATCCTGCACAATAACGAGTAACTATAGCAGTAATTTCCTTGTGAAATGTAGTGAAGTAAAGTAACATAACATGGAAATAATACTCTAATAGTGCGCTTCCTATCGACTGAGGCTCTGTGGGGACAAGCTGAGGGTTGAGATTGAGAGAACTGGTAACTGGTATCTTTTGTGAAGAGCTAAAAAAAATAATCAAAATTTAATGAACAGCAGCGTCCACAGAGAAAACAGATACATCAGTGAGGGCCTTAACTTCAAACTATTCCTTTTTCCCAAGCAGGCCCCGAGATTTATAATGTGACAGTGCTGAAATGTGCTGAGCCTTCAAGGAAGTCGGGGAGAACAATGAGCACCCGGGCTTTGAATTATTCAGGCTGAAATCAAATCACAGCAGGAGTTCCCGCCCGAAATCTTGCAGCTCGCCACCTGAGGATTTCTCTTCTAAAGTGAATTTGTTATGGTTCGTTCAAATGAGCGGCGCGATCACCGAGCAGCGCTTCCATCCTGACACCCAGCGTCCGCTTGGAGTATTGCGTCGTGTTGTTGCGTCTTTTAATGAAAACTCACCACAGTTAAGAAAACATCACTTTTATTTTTTTCACACCGTTGATCTGAGTTTTTCTCAGGAGAAAAGTTCTGCTCGTACCCCCCCCCCACCCCCCTTCACCCGCTTTGACCTTCGCTTGCTCCCAAAACATATCATCACAAACAAAAAATAAAATAAAACACGCAGAAGGAGGGCACCATCTATACAGACGCAAAAAGCTTTGGATGCCCGAAACAAAGTTGGTTCCAGTGATTCGGGCGCTCTAGTAGATTGTCGAGCACTTGTGTGATGATTGTAGTGACGTCTGCGGTGAAACGGCATTCTAACTCAACCTTTCACGCCGTCTTCATTTGACCACCCACAGAGAAGTAGAAAATAGTAGGAAAATAGACACAGTCACAGCCGCTTATTCCATCACAGCTCCTCTTTGCCGTTCTGAGAGTCTGAGGCCGACGTGGCGTCGGCTTTGACTTTTTTGGAGTCCTTCTTGGCGGCAACTTTTACTGTCTTTTTCACAGCCGATTTTGCGTCCTTTTTGACCGCCTGCTTGGCTGGCGTTTTAACCGCCTGTTTACCATCTTTTTTAGCGGCCGGTTTGACTTTGTCCGGCGTCTTGGCCTTCGCTTTCGTTGCGTCTTTGGCTTTGGCGCCTGCTTTCATTTTCCCGGCCGGCCTTGCCTTCGGTTTGTCCTTTTCTGGGTCGGCTGGTCCGTCCGCCTGCACGTCCGCTGGGGCGTCCGGCTTCTGCTCCGCTGGTTTGTCGTCTTGCTTGCTGTCGGCTTTCCCCGGGTCAGCCTGTGCGGGAGGTTCGGCCGCCGTCGGTTCAGGCTCGGAGGCGCCATTCGGCTCGTTTTTGATGAACTCCGCGTTCACAGGGGTTGAAAACATCTTCAGCATATCCTGAGCTTGGATTCTTTCCTACGGTTCAGGAAAAAAAGAAACATTTGAGGGAAAACAGGAATGGAAAATTAGCCAATTAAGGACGAAAATGTCCTGACCAAAAACTCAATTTATATTGGGTTGGATTCATGATGAGGATGTTTGGAGAAAATTAGCCACTGGCTCCTGTAAAAATGATTGTTCCATTAAGATATTACGGTTAAAGTGAGGGTACACATTATTTATGAATGGCTTCTTTTAGTTATGAATGATGAAAAAAATAGTACAAACTGAGTACCGTTTTATTGCTGAGAAATTAGGGAGAGTTTTGCAGAGTTTTTCCTGTTTAACTTTTTAAGAGTTGATATTTTTTCTGTCCCTCTTACATTTCAAATGTGCAAAACAATCCGTAAAATGAATTGATTTTATACGCTAACAGATGCTGCTGTTATAAAGCACTGTTGTAGAGCTAGTTGTGCTGATGTTGGTCCACAGAGATGGTCCGTACCTTTTCCTCGTGAGCAGGATCCAGGGTGAACCACAGCGCCACAGCGCACCTCTGGCCCTTGGTGACGGCTCTGACGCCGTGGGGATTTTCCTGTCCCGCTCCGAACCCGACCACGCGGCCGCACTGTGGCCGCACCTCGGCCTGAAGAAGCCGGAAAATATAGAAACATGCAACATTTAAAAGCAGTGAAACTTGATGTATGTCATCACCTTCGCCTGGAGATTATGTGTTCGGTCCTGTGTGTGCGTGCGTGCATCTGTCTGTCTACAGCTAATCTTGTATACTACTGAACGCACAAACGCACGAGTATTATCGGACCTCTTGTGGATGCGGTGATTTAAAAAACAGATTATTATTAGTTTCTTTCCGTTTTGGATTACGACTTGTTCTTCTCATAATTTGCACCCCTATGCAAGTCAACTATTGGAATTTATGAATGTATGTAATGATCTCTTATGGAATGACAAACTGAACCCAAGCTGATTACAACAGAGCTCATATCAATAGGAGGAAAACTAACTGTGCAGATACAGCTAACAAAGCTAACAACTAACTGTGCTGATACAGCTAACAACTAACTGTGCTGATACAGCTAATATAGCTAAAAGCGAACAGAACTAAAACCAGCACTGACCATTTCTCTTCTGAGGAAGCTTTAAACGGTCAATGTGAAGTGTTACACAATGAACTGCAGATAGCTGCATGGATAAAAACGAGAGTGTATCTGTTGTGTTAAAACACGCATGCGGCCTATTTGGGCTGCACACGTGGTTTGTATTCGTTCAATGAAACATCCGTGCAATGGTAGTTGCAAACACACCTGGCGTAGATTTCACTCTACTGATTGCACTTTTCCAGTTTCTTTACTCATACATGCAGCACAGGTTGAAAAACGATGATGCAAAGAAAAGATGAATGGTTACCGTGACTGTTTTAGCGTCCAACTCGGTGAAAATGAATTCTCCGCCTTCAAAGTTATCGTTTAGATAAATGATGGCACTGCAGGGGAGAGACACCGGCTCGTCATCAGGGTTGTCTGGTCCAAGGTTAGAATCTACTGTACTTCTCAGTGTGTGCGCGCTCACCTGAAGTCTCTGTGTGTGTATGCAGGAGGTTCCTTTATACACTCGTTAAGCTCGGAGATCAGCAGACAGTTATCCACGTGAACAGCGTGACTCAGGTCCTCGCGGTCCTTCTGCTTCTCTGAAAAAAATTAGGGTGCAAAGGAGATGTTGGAGCATTTCAGACTGATCCCACAACTCAAACCCTCCAGATGCTTTTCAGCCAGCGTTGCAGCAGCAGAGAGCCGTTTCCAGCAAACAAGGTTCTGATAAACCTACTTTAACTCCACCTGAGCGGAAACAAACGGCAGATAAAGTTAGAGAAGCAGCTGGTGAACATACTGGCGCGTTTAGCAGCTTTAGAGCAGGATGGTTTTGGTGTATTTTGACCAAGAAACTAGAATCGCTGCCTCGTGGCCTGATGAATGCCTCCCTCAACCCGTCAAGCTGCAGTTAACCATCTCTGATCAAAAATGTCACGTCAAATCATCATTTCATCCCATTAGACATCTCATGAGTTGTGGCTGACAACAGGTTTGTGAGGTCACGGCGACCTTGACCTTTGACCACCAAATTCAAAGTTTGTTCTAAATTTAAAGAAAACCCCTTGAGCTGTTTCTGAGATATTGGGTTCACGAGGATGAGACGTATATGTGGATATACAGATGGACAACAAACATAACGCCCTGACGGTGGCATGAGAAAGAAAAGCCATGATTTTCTATTGGAGATTCATCAGCTGGGCAGTGCTATGGATTTTAATAACGATGTAAGCTGATGGTACATGGCTAATCGCCAGTGTAAATGGGCCAATGTCGACATGTTCACCACACCGACGGTGATGTCAGCGCTTTGTTCTGCTGCCCTCTAATGCCCGTAAGTGATCAATGCAGCTTCAAGCTTTTAAATCCATCATTTGGACCAGATCTTTGTAGCCAATTAATCATCACAAAGAGGAGTCGGGTACAACATTAACATGCACATCCGTCACACAGTCCCGTACAAACCTTGAAGAAATAACAGGAAGTCACAAAAATGAAAGTAATTTGTTGAATATGGGAATTGGCTAATTTGTCGAGTATAAAAACGGTTTGGAAAACTTAAAAAAAAAATAGATATACTTTCCCATACCGCCCCATTTTTCTATTTTTTAAGACTGAAGTTGCTCTGACAGATGTGACGGATCATTTCATGATCGAACCAACAGAGACAGACTGGGGAACAAAAGCCGGCGTATTGATCTCTCCGGCAGACCCGACACCAGCGAACTGTCCCTGGCGAACTCACCGTCGATGGCGGAGCGACAGACCAGGTGTGAGTAGGAGAAGTAGAGCGGAGTGTCGAGACGGAAGTACGACTCCAGCACCTTCTTCACCTTCTCGCTGAGGTCGAAGAACAGACGGGCGCTCTTCAGAGGAACCGCCCCCTCCTGGCCGAGCTGCGGGAGGTGGAAACACTGTTTACCAGCAGCGGCGGGGACGGACCTAACGTCACTTACTATTGCTGTGCTTGAATAGGTGTTGGCTGTTGTTGAGCACAGACCTTCACGGCCTTCAGGACGGTGATTCCCTGGAACATCTCACTGGGAGAGTGGGGGGAGGGGCGTCCCCTGTAGCCGTCGCCTCTCAGAGCAGCCGCCTGGGAAATGTGAACAACGTCGACGCACAAATTGAAAACGAAAACACGGACGTGGGACACAAACAGGAAACATGAAGATACTCTGTGAATGTAAATAAATAAAAGCATACTTTAATACCTTATTATGTATATTAATGTCAACACTATATTAAGTGAAACTTAAATTATGAGGTGTAATCATTACAGTATGTGTTAATGATGAATATGTTAAACAAATTATTATTATATTTATTACTTTACTTCTTTTTGAGGCACAAACTGTAACTGCAACCGTAATCCCATTTTTAAAGTCAGCGTAGCTCACGGATTGGCAAACAGTTGCATATTTACACATCCACAATTTTTAAAGAGGACATTTCCTCTCTTTTAGCTCTGCTTTTATTGGTCTCCACTGTCACCTGAGTAAAATATCCGTCCCTTTAGCTGCTAAACGCTCTGCCATGCCCACCAGACGGTTGCGAGCTGTGTATGCGGTCGGTCGCTGGACGGGTAGTGCACAAGCGTCTGTATCAGTCTGTTCATGTGACGGTTTTACATTTACGTGACCGTGTGCATAGCAAGGTCCTCAAAATGGTTGTTTTCGCGGCAAAAAGAGCTAAACTCAAACACGCGTCGTCCGTTCCATCGCTCACATTGGAGAGGCTGTGCAGCTCCCTGCACTCATCCTCGCTGATCACCCCGTCCAGCAGCACCCGCCGAGATCCGTTCAGCTGGTTGGCTGTCATGGTCACCCTGACGTCGTCATGCAGCAGAGCGCCACCTGGAGGAGAGCATGCGGGGTCGAGGTGATTAAAAAAGTCAGAAGGCCCTGTTTAAGCGATCAGCAGCGTGTGATCTCAAGTGTGCTTAACACTCAACCTTTAGGAGTTAAATGGCGCGTAAATCAGGGCACAAAGTAAGGCGCGAGGTGTTATATTATGTTCCCTTTCAAGGGCTATTTAAATTGCTCTTTTTTTTTCTTCATAAATTGTGTCTTTAACCTCCTGGAAGGTTATTGGAAATGTTTGGATCACACCACAGGACACGACAAAGAGTACGCTATTACTATAATATTATTCGTGTAGCCTAATCTTTATCCGACACACAATGACACAATGAAAAGACAAACCATATGAAAGGTATGAATGAGGCTTCAAAGCGTCTCACCACTCCCTACAGTCCCAGAAGGTGTGGTCTCATATTGATGAGTTTCACGTGGTGTTTACTGACTGCCGCTGTCCGTTGACAGGCGGCGCTGAATTCATGTTGCCGTGGCATACTGTGAAGGGACAGCTACGTGGTCTTCTGTCTCCTCTGTCCCCTCAACAAGTCCTTTTGACTGCATATGCGCTCGTGCACCGCTCAATAGACGTTAAATGTGTTGTGAGCATCCATGTCAGAGCATCTCACCATCTGGATAATGGGCCCTTTAAATGTTTGTCAACCTTTGAATTTTCTCAAGTACTGTCAGGTTTTCCCTGTCTTTTTAAAATATGAAAGGCCACAGCGCTATGGAACAAATGCACCATCTTCTCACTGACATCTTGTAATATTCACCTTCCTGTGGCGCTATGACCATGGCCATATCCGAAGAATCCTTCTTCTTCTCCTCGACCAGAGTCTCAATCTCCTTCATTAGGTTTCCTATCTCCTCCGTGATCCTCGCCGCGGTCTCTTTGTCAGCCCTGAGTGCACAGACAGGCGGGAATGACAGAGGCCATGACATCACTTCCACAGTGAACCTATCCTTGCCCTGCATAAATGTATGTTTGCGTGGGTGCGTGTGTCAGGTTGTCTCTTCAATCTTACTTCTGCTTGTCTCTTAGCTTCTTAGGCATGACATCTTCGGGTGTCCATGTGTCCTGAATGCCAAGTGACAGTAAAAGGCACCAATCAAATACCGCCCTGCATGAGGACGCTGCGTCAAATAGGCCAAAAGTGATCGATAACAAATTACTTGTTCACTTACTGGATCTACGAAGGTGATCCCGAAGGCTTCGTATCCAAAGTAGAGCAGCTCTTTTTCCAATATGGACTGCTGAATGTGCAGTTTCACCACCTACAGGTAAATAAATAAAATCAATTGAAACTGGATTGCATCTGCCGAAAGTCTACAAAATAGCTCCATGAGGCATGTCCAGAAGACACCCTGTTTGCTTGAAAACTACGGGGCATTACTGATCTCTGGTTTTGAGCGGCCTCTAGTGGTGACCAGCGGAACACAGCGCTCATTAAACATAAAGTGGTTGTTAAGTCTCAAGTCCGATCTCAGTTTAACACTAAAATACACAAAGTGAACGGTTACTCGGACCGTATCCGGACACTTAATGCGTATATATGAAGCGACCTCCAAGACCATTGATTAATATAAGAAATTCATAAATGAATCCCAAACATAGTGGGGGTTCCTTTTGGGGTTCAGGAGTCACTTCTGTAAAACGATGATGTTTCCCCCCCATCTTGACTCTACAAATAAGACAAATTAATAGTTTCTTTGAATTTGCAATTCATTTTTTCAGGATCACCCACAAAGACAACCTTGGGAGTGTTTTTTTTTTGTTATCATAAAATGTGAGCGATGGGCTGGAGAGACAGAAATCATCATTGTATCAATCAACAACGCTTTAACCCACTATAAATGGTGTTGAGTATGGACGTTCGGAGCCTGGGGCAGTGAATGAATCTTTAAAAAGGCAGCAAACAGTTTATGTGCTTTAGATCACGATCAGTGCTTTTCTTTGAATGTCTCTCTTGTGCCCTTAAGTGCTAATCTTTCTCTCACCACATGTACTGTAGTCTGATTTACTGCCGGTCATTATGGATACAAGACGCTTCGCCTTAAAAGCCTCTGGGAGACGGAGTGTGAGTCGTACCTGTCTGGCCGTAATATCTCGGGCCTTGTCTTCGCCCAGCACGGCAGAATAATAGGCCAGGTTCTGGTTCATCACCTCGTCGGCGGGGTGGAACAACAGGAAGGTCTTGGCGCATTCTATGGCCTGCTCGTACTTCTCGCCTGGACAGAGGAGACAGACGGAGGAGAGGTATTGAACATCATGCTGTATTGAAGAAGACTTCAAACTAGAGATTGAGAGTATAAACTCATGTTTACAACGTCTACTGAGGGAATAAATCAAGAGAAAAGTAGAGTCATTTTCTCATCGACTTCTATACATACTTACTTTTGCAACCAGAGGGGTTGCCCCCTGATGGTCAGTTTAGAGAATGCATGTTTAATGCTCTACTGCCCCAAAATGCACTGTTTCTTCATAACGTGAAACGGAAGACGGTTTAAACGATTACCAATACCAATACCAATCCCTATCTATTATGAGAGCTGTAATGACAGTTATCTAAATAAGGAGGGGTCACCGTACTAGTGGCATCCGTACTACATAATTGTAACACTGATGAAGGCCAGATGGCTGCCAAACTTGGCCAAAAATTAAATTTTGTAATTATTCCTTCATAAAAAAACACCTATAGGTTGGAACTATTTTTGCAGCTTATGTCTATGAGAGAAAACCGATGCGTGGGGCTTAACTATATGTAAACATATATGTATTTCAACATGAACATGCAACCAAACAAAATAACATCTGACACCGTAAAACTTAATTTTAAGGCCGTAGACCTCACAACCGAAGATCAATCCGCACAATCAAACATATTTTTTCTTTGGAACAAAATGCGTTGTAAATAAAGCGACTTCTCATCCTTAAGGACGACCCTCCTCTGACATCATCAGTCAATACGATACGATGGCGTGGCGGAAAGCCGTTTGATATTATTTTCCCAATATGCAGCAACGATATCTGTCCACTTGTATCGAGGACATTGTTTGTTGTCGGACTCACTGTTGTAGTAGGAGAACTGCAGGTAGTTGAAATGCGAGGGGAGGAAGTCCTCAAAGGGCTTGTCTTGGCCGGCAGTTGAGGCCAACTCCACCGCGCAGTGCTGCTTACAGTTCAGCACCTGCATGTAGTGGTCTGACAAAAGGACAATGGTCAACAACTTCATGCAAGTCTTTTCTGCACAACCTCCCTTCCCAAAAGGACATATTGTCTCACCTGTCATGGTCTGGAAAAGGTCGGCGCTGTACTCCATGTAGTTGTACCCGTCGTAGTTGTAGGCTCCCTCGCACATTGCTTTGCACTCCTTGTCGGCAATGAAGTGCTCGTCTACGGCCACCTCGAAGTGATTCGCGGCCAGGCCGAAGGAGTCGTCGCTGTAGTAGCTCTTCCCCTGCAGGAACTCGGCCTGAGTGATAGAGAGAGAGAGTGAGAATGAGAGAGAGAGCGTGAGCGAGAGTAAGAGAACCGTGCTGGGACTTTTCTAGGTTATAGCATGGTAATATATTGCACACAGAGTTATTACGACTGCTCTGGGTTTCATGTTGCCTTTAGTTTGAATCAGCATCAGATTATTGCCAAGTAGGTTTTCACAGACAAGGGATTTGCTTCGGTGCATATATAAGAAACAAAGTACAATAAAAAAATACTTAAAACGTGAAAAAATATTGTTAAAAAAATAGTTCAAAATGGAAAGAGCAAAGTCCAAAATATTTGTACAGCTATTTGAAAACGTTTGGTGACTGTAGAGAATGGACGAGGTGACCTAACGGCCACAGATTTCTGAAACATATTAAACCACAAAGTGCTGGAATGTGACCCAGAGAGATAAACGTTACTTCCTATAAAGTCTGGCCTTGAGGTGAAAAAAGGACATAGACTCAGAGGTGTTTTGCTCTTACCATGTGCGGCTTGGCCTCCAAGTCTTTGAAGTCCTCCGGCTCTACTCCTGCCATCATCCGGTAGTAGTCCAGGTTCTGTCTCATCTCCGTGTGATCCGGGTTGGCAAGGAAGAACGTGTGGGCAGCTGCCACTGCCTTGTCCAGCATATTGATCTGGGGAAGACAAAAAGAAAGAAAAAACACACAAGTGTTCAGGTCCTCCTCTCTGATTAAAGGTGTGCTAGACAGCAAAAAAAAACAACCTTGGATACCTCCAAACCCTATTTGATAAGAATGTTGCCGTGTGATTCCAGACCGGGTTTAGTCCATCCAACCTTTTACACAGCATGGATGCTAATTTTGCTATATATGAAGCTCTTTGCTAAAACATTAGCCAAGACAACCTGAGGCAGCAATACATGATTTATTTTCACCACACAACCTTGATATATCATCACTGTATGAGGTCATTAATGGCTAATGTGTTAGCGAACTGTAGCTAATTTCACACAAGCACAGAGCAACATTAGCACCCGCGCCGATTCATGTTTCGGCCCTACTCGAGAATGCAAGTCGGTTAGTCTCTCTCTCTTTTAGCTCCGCTTTTGGTCTCCACCAACTTTCGGGTGAAATGTCTGGCTCTTTAGCTGCTAATGGCGCCACTGCACTCACCGGCTCAGCGAGTCGCTGACTTTGCTGCTTGTAGCCATTTGTGGCTGCTGGCTAGCATTCAGTGGGTTGTATCAGAGCTGTGAGAGGAAAACCAGAACTATAAAGTTAAAGGTAAGGTAAGTTAAAGGTCTTTTCACATTGCATCATCAGTTGTCCCATTCTTTGTAGAAATATTTGTATATTCTGTCCAAACTTATTCAAGTTCAAACTAGTCCCTCAAGAAATAAATAAGTTGCATCAAGCTAATTGTGGCATTGCATAATGTGTAGGTTACATTGACCTCCAACATTAACCTGCAGGAATTGTAACCATTTATTTCTAGGGCTGTGTTTTGTCAGGATTCTGGCAATGCAATTTTGATACAGGGCTTAACAACACTGCTATTCAGCATCCATGAGCCGCTGTCTGCCACGAAGATTACTGTGCAAACTATTCATTAAAAACTCGCTGTGTTTTTTTTAGAATTGACACAGTATCACAAAACATAGTAACACATTACTCAAGTGTATCAATATTATCTCGCACCCACTACTTATTTTTGCCTTCTACATAATCCACAGCATCCTCTCCTTTTAGTGACCTGTAATTAAAACAAGCAGTGAAGTAACATTTTCGGATCAGGGACCAGTAAACTAGTTTAGGTTGAAGTGGGACTGATCACCAGCACTTTGGGCTCCCTACCATGTTATTATCAAAGTTTCAAAAGTCATAAATCTGAGCAACCACTTTGGTTAGAAGGTCGTAACTCTTTTTTTCATCATGTATTATAAGAAATACACTGATTATATTGTAAACATTATATAATAAAGTTTTTTGACATTATGGTGCTGCTTTCAAGTTCTGTCTGAGGGAGTATTTTTCGATTAAACACAATGCAAGGAACCTTCTCACTCTGCTGCTACACGTCCTCCAACATGCCAACGCGGCATTATTAATCTCTTCGTCTTTTGGCAGTGTGACTTTGTGAGTAGCGTTTGAAAGCATCACGTTAGGCCTTTAAAAAAAAAAAAAAATCACGTCAAGACTCCACAGAAGCTTGACTCCACCTTACGACGTGGCACGGTTCGTCTTGGTTTTGGGGGGGTTGGAGCTTTTACAGTGTCCAACTAAAAACGTGTTTTAAACTTACACTGGAAGACGCGTCTGCGGTGTGCGCTGCATTTTGACAACGGGGCAGCCCTGACCGGAGCTCATTCGCTGCTGCACTTAGCTAACTTGCATACCTTAAAATACGCGACTTGCAAGTAATTGTAAGGGGTCCTCTTCTTGAACTCCAGCGCCACATCCGCGGTGACCTCATGCAGAGTCGGGGTGCCCAGCTTGTCCGTCTCGCAGGAGTTCACGCAGTCCGCCCGCTTGAGGATCTTCTGGAAGAAACCCAGGTCCTCCACGGAGCCAGCGCCCGGGACCGTAGCCCCCAGGCCGGACGGGTGGTCGTTGAAAGCGGTCTGGTTGGCGCAGCTCAGGCGGCAGTGAGCCTTCACGCTGCGGACCGTGGCTTTGTTCCGGAGCGCCTTCTCCATGTTCAGGATCACAGTCAGCCATTCCCCCTTGTAGTAGGCTTCCACCGCCGTGTCGAAGAGAAAGTCGTAGGGCTCCAGGATGTGCGCGGCGCACGAGGGAGCGAGGAGGCAGACGAAGAGCAGCGCGTAACGGAGCTCCATGGCGCTTAAAGATGTCGGGGCTCTGCAGCCCGATGCTGGAGACGATGAGCCGGGAGAAGAGGTGTTAACTTCACTCTCCGGCAGAAAGTTGCCTGTGGGCGGGGTTTTTACACAGTTGAGCCCCCGCTGCCACGCCCCCCATACGCCGTTATAATAATGTAATGTAGAGCAGTGGTTCTCAACTATAGAGCGTCACTGTGGGGGAAATGCAATGCAATGTTCATATCAGTTCAACAAATCATCTTCATCAGATTAAAGCCAGACAAAATTGTGGCATCATCATCTTCATTATCATCATTATCATCTCTTCCTAGAATATGGACTCCTTGCTTTTCACAGGCTTCTCAATATGCTCCCCAGTCAAATAAAGTTAGCTGTGTAGTGTATGAAAGGTTCTACATGTCAAACAGTACAGAGAAGGTCACAAAATATATCAGAAACAGAACTGTTTATTGCCAAAGTGGATATGAATACACAAAAACTAAAAACAGTGTAATAACATGAGCCATATTTTAAAAATATTAAAATGTACAATACAAAAATACTAAACAAACAAAACAAATGCAATTGTATTTTAATAGAGGGATTTTAATCATCACATGTCAAACTCAAAATAGCAGCAATAAACCGCTCTTTGCTTTTGCAGGTAAAAGAACTCTATAGCTTCCAGGTGCATACGATCATAACTGTAAAATATGACTTAAAAACTTGATGATGCCATTTTGTTTTTAAAATGGGCAAACATTTGTAAAAGCAGACGGAGGAAACAACAGCAGCACGTTTGGCACCATGTTAACGTGATATTCTAATGTCACGATATTATTTGTCCTTCTCAGTATTAGTACAATCTTATCCATTGTAGGGTGATTTTGTCTTATTTTCAGGACAAGCGGGTCTCGTTATCGTAACGATCTTTTCTTGTTCTGTGGAGCACACATTTGTAGTGGTATCCAAATATATTTACTCTAATCTACTCAAGTGTATTTGAGCTACTTTTACTAGACATATTTCCATTGTCTGTTACTTCTACCCCAATACATCTAAGATGTATATTAATGTAGATGGAGTAAAAAGCATAATATTAGCTAAAAAAAAAGAAAAAAAGAAGTAGTAGTCTGACAACTTTTGAGATTAAATTGTCACAAATGTGAAAACTGAACTGTCTTTCTGAGCAACAATTTAAAACATTCACATGCAGTACAACTCCATCAATGTAACAGTAATATGAATCCAGAAATATCATTTATAATAGTAAAACACTGCTGGATGTTGCACAATGAGCACTTTTACTTTTGTTGCTTTTAGCACAATTTGCCAGAAATACTTGACTATTATTTGAGTAAAGCTTTGTGGTAGGGATTTTGCTGTATGGAGTATTTTCACTGTGTGATATTGCTATTCTTATTCTGTGACTGCACATGTCATCCACAAATGTAAATAACAAGAAATACTTGGGTAATGGGGAAACAACTTCTACTACCCTCCCACCAAGGGACCGTATATTGGGCTCGTTCGAGATGAGCCAGTTCTGCGCAGAATTGATCGCCGACGATCGATGCGCAAAGCATGCCGTAAATAAATTCAAACGTAATCGGTAAACTACAAGTAGACCACATATCGGAACTAACAGAAAGTATTTTATTCCGTAACTTTCTGTTAATACTTTGAAGGCAGCTGAAAACTGTCCGACTTGATCGCAGTTTTTTGTCAACGCCTCCCGCAGCGGCCGCTGCTCTTGTCTGGAATCCAGGCGAGAAGCAGCTCTTATAATTAAAAGCCAAACTTGTGTAAGTGTGAGCGCAATGGATTGTGGGGGAAACCATGCAAGAAAAAGGCCAGAAACCCCAAGTCAACACTATTGTAGATCTGGTATATCATATACACCTATGAGTAAATCATGTACCTCTGAGGTAATGCAGTGTAAAGTGTTGACGTGACACATGTCTCCCAACACATCGTACGCGACGATAACGACTTTGCTTGTATGGTTTCTTCACAGTGACACATCTTCTCTTTTTAAATGTTCTGTAACGAGGCTGGGCTTGCTTTGCTACGCCTGTAAACACACCCAAGTAATAATGGGCATGGAATATGAAATATACCACGGAATTTGGTCTTATTTAGATTGAATTTGGGATGGAAGTTACAAGCTGGAAAACGATAATTTATTATAATAGAAAAAGATTAGACAAAGCTTTTAATTCCAAGTTGTTTTGCACAGGCACAACGTAGAATTACTATTTAGGCAAAAGGGGGCGGATATTTAAGACCCCGTGAAGCCTCCGGTGTCTTTTTGGTCAAATATTAGCCGGTTACAAAATTAGCAGGTAGACAGACAGGTTATATATGACAAGTGTCACCCGAGAGAGGAGCTGGTAGTGAAAAACTCAAAGAAGATAACATGGACAGGACGGTCAGCCTTCCCAATCAGCCCGGCAAAACCACCACGGGTAATAAAACCGGACCGAGTGACTGGCTGTAACTTCACAGCCCTGTTACTGCGAGTGTGTTTGTATTTATTTAGCTTGACTAACGACAGTTCAGCGCGCGGTATCCTAGGTCTGCATTTTAACGCAACCGAATGACGTCAGCTCCATTGGTTGTTATGTTTAATGCTGCCGGGTTGCTCAAATACTGTTCACCCAATGCGGCCGACGAGCGCGGTGGAGAGTTTTGCGACTTTACCATTTGATTCATGTCCAGACTGTACTCGAGGTAGCAGCTGTTGTTGTCGTCCAGTAGCGGCTACAGTTACATGCTCACAGCGCTGGTACTGATACTGTGACTATAGTTGCATTACTAATCCCGTTTCTCCTAATGATTCGGTTACATGCATGATATAATAGTAATGTGACTATATTAGTGTGTTTATTTCTCCCACAGTGACTCTGGTTGAGAGCAGCAGCGCCCCTAGCGGGGTGGAACTGGTCAGTTCCTACCAGACCAACAGAGTGGGGGACCCCATGGACCTCGTGAGCCTGGCGTCACAAGTACAGAGGGTATGGACTGAAATGCATTAAAAACAACAACATGAATTAGTGAGGTACTAATGTATTTTTTTGTTTGTTAGGGAGATGATTTTACTAAAGCCAATGCTTGCAACAAACTGACAGTCATTGCTGACCAGATCAGATACTTGCAGGAACAGGCGAGGAAGGTGAGCAGCCAAAACAACAATTACACTATATTAATGTGGCAATGACCTTTTTTTTAATGCTGCTGTTACGGTCTTTTGGTAAGTTGAAACTATCTAAAATGAATTGAGGGATTGTGAGCTGTGGCCGTGTGATCGTAATGTAAGCAAAACACGTCGGTTCAAATGTGACACGTTTTCCTCCCGATATTATTGTACATTTTTACAATATGAATGAGGATGTCTTTTATTTGTATATATCTGGTATAATATAAGATAACTTATCTATAGCTTCTTTTTTAGTGCTATTTTTTTCTTCTTAAATCTTTAATATGTTTATTACTGTTCTGTTTATTTATGTTACTTGTTTCTTTTATCTTATTACTTCTTACTTGTGAGCAATGCAACTGTAATCCTGTAATATCCCCACTGAGGGACTAATAAAGGATTATCTTATCTTATAACACAAGACAGGCTTTCGGTCCAGTGCTGATGTATTTCCTCTTCCCAGGTTTTAGAAGATGCTAAAAGAGATGCCGACCTCCACCACGCTGCCTGTAACATTGTCAAAAAAGCAGGCAACATGTATTACCTCTACCAGCGGCCTTCCGGACAGAAGTACTTCTCCATCATCTCCCCTAAGGTCAGCATTCTGACTCGTGCACTGGCGACCGACGACCCGAGCAGAGGGCCGTAAAGCTGCCTGTAGCGTTCTGTCGGTGTCTGTGGATGCAAAGTGTTATGACATGCCCGCACAGAGCCTGTTGCCTAATGTCACCCTGAGGGAGAGTTCCCCTATATACACGTGAATGCCTCACCAAACGTGTTTGTGCGTGTGTGTGTGAGATAGTTGAAAGGGTCTCGTGTTCAAAGGTCACGTAAGAGGGAAACTGATAGTGAGCAGACGGACAAAAAAAACCCCACAATGGCAGGTCCAGGTTGGATTTGACCGGTTGCAGTTTGTTTTTGGTCTGCATGTTTGTCATCATAGAGTTTTGACAGTAAAATTGGGGGAAACAATTATGGGTTGCATCTAAGTTTTCTTTGGTCATTGTTTTCGTCTGAAACTGGTGGCAAAACTTGGTCTCTTAGTGGCCATTTTAAAAGGCCACTGGCAGACCAAGTTGCCTGTTTTCAGTCAAAAACTTAAGACAAAGAAAGGCTGGATCTTTTTTATTGCTTAAAAAAAAGAATTAACCATCAATAGTTTACTGTCCAAGGAGGAAGAAATTAAGGATTTTACTGGTTTACATAGTTAAAGTGTTTGACTTCCTCTCACCATTGCCCTACTTCCTCCCTCTGAAGGAATGGGGCCCAAATTGCCCACACGAGTTTGTCGGCGCGTTCAAACTTCAACACGACATGTCCTGGACCCCCGTGGACCAGGTGGAGAAGAGGGACGCAGAGATCGCCATCATGGATAAGCTCCTCAGCCAGCAGACCGCCCTGCCGCCTTACACAGAACCCAACTTCAAGGGCCTCTCCGAGTAAAGGACTGGATTTTAAGGAGACACGGCAAGGGCACACTAACTCATACGGGGAAAAGAACCGCTGATGTCAAAGCATCTGTTGCAGTGTTTTGTCATCTTTCAGACAGAAGGAGAGACGCTACAGGTCAACATTTTAACTGACAACATCATGAACCTTCCCCAGGTGACTAGTATTACATGCTGTCGGAAATGTTAACTTTAATTATGCAAATAATGCATTCTCATTTTGGGATTATGGATATCTCTTCTGCATCACTTCATAAATCAGGAAAAACAGTTAACAGCCATTCATATATTTTCTTTCATGTTTTGAGAAATAAGATGTATAAATCAGGTTGAGTGACATTAACGAAGCCTTCTGTAAAAATGTTCAGACACTAAAGAGGGATAAAACTGTAAAGTTTGGTGCATTACAAGTCTTATGAAAATACGGTATTATCTAATAATGTGCAGTTAATTTAGGAGAAATCTACAGACGCAAATATAAAGTAGATTTAAAGTAAAACCACCTAAATGTGGTTATTTTTTTCCACTAGTCTGGAAGAAAAATAAATTGCCCAAAAGCAAAGAACAATGTTCTTGCCTGTACCGTCACAGAGCGCAGTGAATTACTACAAGTCTTAATGTTTATACACATCAATACATGATGTTGAGTTTATAGGGTCAGCCTTGGGGGAGGTTTAAAAGAACTGAAAATACCAAATGGAGCTGCACTGGCTAGCCTGTGCATGGACACTTTATCAAATGAAGATTTGAAAATGTTTATCAAACCTGTTTCACCCACATTTAGTCAATTATCTGACAAACGCGTCACACTGAGATTCAGAGCTGCAACGAGAGAGAGAGAGAGCATTTCCTGCTCAGCTTTTTTTCTTTTGGTCTGTCTTCTCTGATTTCGTTACACCACCAGCTGAAGACCAGCAGACCAGCATTATTCCAACCGCAGGAAGTGAGTCATGTGTACGATTCAAAAACAGAATAAACTTCATGGGGTACCTTAAATGTGTCCTTACCTTGAATTTTAGGAGGCACGTACAACCTCTGCTGAGCCGTCATATTGACAATTCGGGTCAAGTATGTCTTTAATTGATCAACTGTAACCAATGAGGTTGTTCCAACTGTATGTGGGGAAATAAACACACTTTCACATTAAATTCCTGCCCAAAACAATTAAAATACAATACGTTTATTTTGAATCTGCTGGCTTCGGCAACTTAATTTCATGTACAATTGGAGCGTGGCAAAAAGTGGATTTTGTTTATAAAATTATTTAAAAGCGAGCCAGTAAGCAGCATCCCAGTCAAGCGTCTTCCTGTGAGGACGTGATTGTCAGAAGATAAGAATTCAGGTGACGCAGAAGCTGCCAGTTATCCACGGCGATATTGAATTGCACGGGGTCACCCGGTCTTATCTTCAGCAGCACGTGAGACCGCGGCGGGAGGAAGAGGAGCACTTTAACCTCATCTTCCTCGGACAGATCCGATACGAGGTAGGGGAGGAAGTGTTTCTCCACCAGGGTGGCGAGAGTCCCCACCTTCAGCCGGCAGCAGAACAGGCTGCTAGCGTAGTCCATCGGGTCCTCTCCGCTTTCCGCGGCCATTTCATCCCACAAGGCATCAAACAAGACCCGTCTGCCACTGTTCCCCCAGGCCACGGGGGCGCACAGCGGCGCGAAGGCCTGTCGGAAGGCCACGTGGACGTGCGGCAGGACGGTGAGCCAGGAGAGGCCGTCCTGCGTGGTGAACATGGCGCTGGCGTGGAGCGTGGTGGGGTAGGGCCGCCTGGGCTTCAGTCTCAGCTGGACTTCAGGCGCTGGCCGCCCCCGGACCAGACTCGGGACGCTGATGTCGCCCAGCTCTTCGTAGTGGTCGTCCGTGAGGCTGAAGTGGAGGCGGATGCTGAAGAGCTGATCGAAGCGGGTGTCGCAGTCGCCGTCGGTGTGACTCAGCCGGTAGTTTAAGGTGATTTCTGAGGCGAAGCCGGGGACGAGGAGCTGAGCTCTGTATTCCTCCAGAGCTGCATAGGCCTCTGCTGGCGAAGTCTCATTCTGGTTGGGGTCGCTTACTTCATCGGTTTGCGTTTCTCCTTGAGCTTTAGAACGGGCCTCGATCAGCCCGAATATCGACTTCTCTGTCCGGTGAACGGTCAGCGCGCTCGCTAAACCCTCGCTCTCCGCCATGATGCAGGACAGCGACCGCTTGGTGACCTGCCGCCCTCCCTCGGCGGAACCCTGCGCCAGAACCCCGGCCAGCTTCTCCCGGGACAGTGTGGTCAGGAGAGCGTAGTAGAGGCGGGCGTGGTCCTGGATGTCTGTGTCGCCATAGTGGCGGGTGAGATGCAGCAGGACGTCGGCCAGAGGCAGGAGAAGGGAGTCCAGGCTGGGGTGAACGAGGAGGCGGCGGCAAACCCCCAGCAGGCCGTTCCCCAGGCGCCAGTTGCCGCCGGCGCACAGAGAGGAGGTAGACGGAGCGAGGACGCTGGACAGGAAGTTGACGGTGCTGTGCTGGCGAATCTCTCCCTCCTCCGCCACGCGGGCCAGCGTCTTGAGGTGCCAGCTCAGGTCTCGTGAGGTGAGCCGAGCAGGCGGGGCATCGGTGATGACCCCCTGGAGGGCCCTCAGGAACCCCACCGCCCAGTCGGACTCACCGAGCTTGTCCTGGGCCCGGTCGGCCAGGTTGACGACGTGCAGCGCCAGGTGGGTGTGCTGGAGGTAGAGCTTGCACAGCTCCTCCGTCAGGCTGCGACAGTAGCGCTCAAGGTGGCAGAAGTAGAAGAGGAAGAGGAAGGCGGCCCTGAAGAAGGTGACGACGATCTCCCGGCCGCCCCCGTTCGCCACGACGCACAGCAGCGACGTAAGGTACTCGTAGAGGTAGGCCACGCCCCTGCTCTCCTCCCCCTCCTCTGCCTCCTCCAGATAGACCAGTGATAGCAGGTTGAGGCGGGCCAGCGCCGTGGCGCCGTCGTTGAACACGGTGGGCGCCAGGGCCGCGGTCAGCCGTGGGGTAAGCAGCACGGGGAGGGTCTCGTCCCCGTCGCCGCCGCTGCCGATGGGCCGGTTCTCGGGGAAGTGCAGGAGGCAGTCCATGTAGAAAAGCTTCTCGGGCGTACTCAGCAGCGGGTGCTGGGAGAGCACGACCAGCCGCTGGAGGATGAAGGCTTCGTCCTCGGCGCTGAACAGGCTGTCGGTGAACGCACACTTCAACAGCAGCGTGGCGTGGAGGAGGCAGACCTGGGAGGAGAGGAACAAAGAGTTACTGTGTGGGTCAGCCTAAAGCTGCTGATGTGAAGACTTTCTTCTGGATCATTTGGAAGAATAAATAATTGGGAAAAAATGTCATCATCCCGATGACATATTTATTATAATCTATTTGCAGTCTCCAGGGAAAGAAAGCAAAAAAGCGTTGAAACCTTCGGTGTCTGCTTTTGCCCCGCAGTAAATTATATTCACATGCACAAGAGCTTTACTGAAAAATGTAATTTAATAATTGGGCTGGACTGAACGTTTTAAGATCCAAACACACACAAAATGCTCGTCAACATCAACAGGTGAGTAAAGCACGTTACAGTAAGGCTAGTTCATTCCATGTGACACGAACCTCGCTCGTGCCGAGCAGTCGCAGCAGCTGAGCTCTGAATACGGCCGGAGGGACACCGGGCACCATGGCAACCAGCTCTGTCAGTCGATGTAGCAGTGCAGCCTGGCACAGAGGAGTGAGGAGGTAGGACTCCTCCAGAAGGGACGACAGGACCGAACGCAGCTCCTTACAGTCGGGCCCAGTCTGGAGGGTCGGCACGGTACCCATGGGTCCCAGGATAAGGGAGGACAGCACGGCCGAGGGGTCTTTGTCACTCGTCGGGCCTGAGTCCAGCTCGGCCTCCCACGCCACGGATGTGTTTCCTTCCAGAAGAGCCTTGAGGTGCTCGGCGCCGGCGCCCGTGTCCGTGTCCTGGGTGAGCCGATACACCGCGTTCCTCAACACCAGAGCGTGGAGTCCCGCGTAGGCCTGGTGGAGCCGGGAGGTTTCCCTCTGCCGAAGCCCGCCGAGGAGCTCGAGGCGCTGCGAGAGGAGGCCCGGCGAGCAGGCCTCCAGCTCCCGCAGGCAGTCGCAGGCCGTGGCGCGGACGGAGCGCAGAGCGCCGTCCCCGTGAAGGTCCCCGGTGTCCTGGGCCATCCGAAGGAGCAGGTCCAGGAAGTCCCGGGACGCACAGGAGCGGCCGCTCACGCAGGCGGTGCAGACGAGCACGGTGGTGAGGGCCAGGAGGAGGTGGCAGCGGAACTGGACGGACTTGGGAGGACACTGGTCCAACACCGACATGAGCTCCAGGGCCGTCTCCTCGCCCACAGAGTCGGAGGGACACAGCAAGGTGGGGTGCTCACACAGCGGGGACAGCAGGAGGACCTGACATGGACACAATGGAAGAGTTACGGACACATTAGTGTTCACTGCAGTAAATTACTCAATTTAAAGTGGTAATAAAAATATTTTACAAAAAAATAGTGGATATCTTCAAACTGTCCAAAAATATTCGGCACCGCTGGCTTGTTAGTTGAAATGTATTTTGCCGTCTGTTATTGACACTTTATAAAATTGTACATGTGCAATTGTTGAATAAAGAAGAAATGAAAGAACAAGCTGCTAAGCTGAGTGGGTGGAGCCACATTTCCTGGGAACGCCCATTGTGGTTACCACAGGTCAGCTGCCACAAAACATATTTTGGATTTTATGAGTTATGAGGTCTCTGTTTACATCCTTTGAGCAACCACACTGTACTTTGTTTATCATTCTTTTTATTTATGTATGATTTAACTGGTTTTGAAACAAAAAGGAATAAAATATATTCTTTCCAAATCATTACTTGTTTAGTAATTGACAACAATCGGCTAAAATAAAGAAGAAAAAAAAACAACGTTTTTAATATAATTTAAAATGATTCATCAAAACGCTTTTAAATACAAGTTTGAATAAGATCTCCACATTTCCTCTCCTTATATGTAGTTATGTGTCGGTAGGTGCCACGAGCTGCCTGTGCAAGTAGTTGCCACAGGAGTGCCACGACATGTCAGAGACTTGCGACCAGAAGTCAGAGACTTGTGACCAGAAGTCAGAGACTGCGACCAGAAGTCAGAGACTTTGCGACCAGAAGTCAGAGACTTGCGACCAGAAGTCAGAGACTTGCCACAGTCCTGACACCTGAATGACGCTGGCCACTGAGGTGCCAGTGCCACAAGGAGGAGCTCGGCCTTGCTGCAATTACGCTGAACTCGCGTCTCACAACACCAGTGAGGATCTGGAGACAGTGAGTGAGAAGACACCGTCCGCGGTGCTTCGGCTCGCTCTGCTCGTGACTCTCATGGCGGCAACACATTTAGGAAGCATGGGGGTTTAACTTGTCGTACATGTTGTTTTGTTGTTGTTTTTGTTACCTTAACACTGTAGCTCGCTCTGTCATCTCGGAGCTCACGGAGCAGCTCTGCGAGGAAAGTGTCAGCTGTTGTGTCGGAGAGGAAGCCAGACGGACTGCGGGAGAAAGCTGAGATCCTCTCGGCCCAGTTCGCCGCCATCGTTCGCTTAAACTCGAACCCTTCGCGTACGAATTAGCGGGTCAGAAACTTCTCCCAAAGGCATTGCACGCAGTAAGCGTTGACTTTGAAATGTGACACAAAGTTCCCCTCCTCAGCATTCAGGGGCTCAGCAGCAGTGAGTTCCGTGTTTTGTCACGTGCGCGTTTAACAGTCGCGGTGTCGCATCAGCGCCCCCTGCTGCTACGGAGGATCGGCCGGTAGTATGACATAACTCGTGAAACAGCTAAAAAAAATGTAATAAATCATTGCAAAAGAATTGCATTTCAAATAATGTTCCTGCAGGAACCTTTGTTCTGAGACAAATGGAAAAATGCTTTGCAATTCTCATATAAGAACAACTGCAGTCTGTGAACTTTTCTAATGGGAATCGACTTTGCTCTTTCAGTTTTTTATTTCTATATTTTCTGGAAAGGGATATTGTTATTACCGACACACCGCAACAAAATGTATATAATAATACAAAAAAAGTTTCGATTAACAAAATACGTGTATCCATCTCGCCTCAATCCTACAACATGTAAGACAGTAAGACAACAATAATAATGTATCTTTACTATTGCTTTTGTTTATTTGTAAAAAAAAAAAAAAAAAAAAAAAGCTGCTGTTTTATATTTGGGCTTTATACTATGCATCATTTTGCACTTATTTGATTTTTAATTCATAACGAAATGTGCTCAGTAAGACACCCAAACATTACACATGTTCAATCATAACCAGCAAACTTCAAGAGTGGTTCACGGTGAGTGCGGTAGAGGGCGCTGGTGAGTCATCTCCTTGGTAACAGAAGAAGTGTGAAACGACCAATCAGATTCACCCTGGAGAAATCAACAAGGAAGTCGTATTTAGGGCGCCAATTTTTGTATCGACGTTGAAAAGTTCCTGTGTGTGCGCGTTTGTCGTTTTGTCCCTGTTATTCACTAGCACTAAAACCGCGACAATGTCGGAAAATACCTTCCCCATCTATACCGCGGATGCGATAGTGCATTTTTTCCGAACCGAAGTTCTCACTGGTCAAGAGGCGAAACACTTTACGAAGAGCGATCTGACTCCGACTCCAAAGGTACCGTGAACGCCTCAATAGAAGAGAAAGGTCCGATAATAATGACGAGTGGGGTTGAATGGTTCGTGTATTTAGACAGCTATAATGTAACGGAAATGGTTCAATAAACTGAACTTAGGAGTGTGTTATTTGTATATAGCACAGTACGTTAAATAAATAAATACATACATACATACATACATACATACATACATACATACATACATACATACATACATACATACATACATACAGCGGGTAGAATAAGTATTAAACATGTCACCATTTGTCTCAGTAAATATATTTCTAAAGATGCTATTGATATGACATTTTCACCAGATGTCGTTAAAAACCTAATGTATCCATACATATAGAGCAAACCAAGCAAATAAGTTCAGAACTTATGAGTAATAAAATGAAAGGGCACAGGGAAAAAGTATTAAACACGCTGAGTGAAAGGTATTTACTGGTACATAAGCCTCTGTTGTTTCAAGACGCATCCTGTATCTCAAGCATTGCTCAGGTGTGATTTTGGTCCATTTTCCCAAATAAAACAGTCTTCAAATCTTGAAGCTTCTGTGGGAACTCTCCTATGAACTCATCTTTAGTTTCTTCTCTTAGATTCAAGTCAGGCTAGCTGGTCCAGTACAGTAGCTTTATTTTATTTCATGCTTTTGAACACGACAAGGACTTTGGCTTCAGTGACCCGTCTCTTCCCCGGCAATCTCATACCAAGAGATCTTTACACGGCCAGAGTGAACGGAGGCAAAGACTTCAACAACCATCAACTCTTTCAAACCACACAAGGGCATCCTTTAATGGCGTTCCAATTAGTTTGACTTTCATGATTAAGAAGCGGACCGGACGAGATACCGGGTCTATGTCGGAAATGCCAACCGAGTTTGGAGCAGATCAACTTCAAGGTGCTCACTTCTGTCTCTATTTCAGCCGGATTCGATTCAAACGCTGTACATGAGGGTGTTGCATCTCCTGTTTCGCTTCCGACCCGAGTGCCACTCCATGGTGAGTACCAGGTGTCCTCTGGTCCACTGAGCAGTCTGATGATGTCCATTGCACGTTTATGTACGGAATGTTGTTATCATATCCCATATTATTTGTTTCCACCACAGGTTCCACTTCTGGACAACATTCAGAACCCAGTGTATCATGAGGGGGCTACTGCTATCATGAGCGTCTACATACGCATGTGAGTTTTGTTCTTTCCTCTCCGGGAGTAATATATATATACATGCATGCACCAACCTCCACAGAATACAGTATTTAGTTGTGTGTAAACAAGCCAAATAGACTCAAATGAACAGAAAACAAGGCAGCTTTTGTTATCCGTAGTCGAGCAATTGAAAGGCTTCAGATCTGTGACTGGGTTTCATTGTGTTTCATTGTGCAATCTTTTCACAGGCAGCAGTTTCTGCCCATGTGCCTGGTTTACGATTTTTCGCTGAACGACCTTCTAGCTCCAAGTACGTACATGTTTATTGTTATTATTATTTTTTCAGGTTAACCCGTCTAGACTTTTTCCCTGGAACTATATCTCTGGTCTTGTTCTCCCATTTCTAGAGAAACAGAAGACTCTGACTGTTCTGAGCGCCATCATGAACTTCCTTCACTTCCGGAAGCAGAGGATGGACTTGATCTTCGAGAAGCAGGCCAAATTTGTATGTGATACTGGTCCCCGCAGGTGTAGTGATGGGGGGGTGTAGAGGCTAAAACCCAGATGGGTTGACGCTTTACGTGTTAGTACCGGTAAGTAAAATGATCTCTGCAGGAGTCAGTCCGCCCTCAATATGGAGGTAACTCTGGGCGATCCACTGGAGGCTGGTTGTAAAAGAGAATACTGTGGTTCTTATTTATTGAAGTGCCTGGAAGGTCTTAATACATACAGCTACTTTAATTAGAAATATCCTGAGACATTATTATAATGCAGACGATGCTTGACTGTGCATTTTGAATGAACAAGATTGCCCCCTTTGTGTTTTGATAAGTTATTATCTCTTGAATTTTTTACCACATGCTTGTTTTTCTTTAATATTCTCTGAGATTAAAAACACAAATTGAACCACAGTTTATGTATTTTGCACTCTGCAGCACACGGTGACACAAGTCCACGGCAACGTGGATCCTAGTCAAAAAGACACTCTAATTTATATCTTTATAATCTCATTATAAATCATAGTCGAGATTTCTTTCTATGAATATCAAGGTTGCAGACGTACTCCTCTCAGTGTGTGTTTGTCATAGTTACTCTCCCTGTTGTCAGAGGGCAGACATGGACAGGCTGCAGGTTTACACTAAAGGCAACATTGAAGCAGAGAAGAAGATCGAGGCGTTGACGTGAGTAGATTTATGAGCTCTCTTGTCGTTTGATGCACTTCTGCTTTAACGAGGTGTTTTGTTGCTGTTTTACATCTTTTCAAATGTTAGTTGGGCAAAACAAGCCGGTTTCCCTTGGCTCTGAGAATATTTAATTAACCAATTTCGTAAGCCAGAGATTAATTTCTTAAAGGGACAGTTTTCCCCACTATTTTCTTTCCACCAAACCACACCCGCTTCCTTGTGCATCCTCCTCGGCTGAGCTGCGGTCGGCGGATGTAGTTTGACTGAAAGAAAAAAGTTCCTTGGAGGAAATCTGTGGATTATCTTGAGTACGGGGTCATAATCTTTGCAAAGTGATGTTCGCTGTTGGGTTTTATCAAATGTGTATTTTGTGGCGCTTTTGAACAGACGGCTCTACAGCAATGTCTCCAAAACCAGGCAACTCTCACCGAAAGTTTCTAGATTGATATATAATGTTTTCATTTTAGGGTGAACCATCCCTTAGAGAGAGAGAGAGAGAGAGAGAGAGAGAGAGAGAGAGAGAGAGAGAGAGAGAGAGAGAGAGAGAGAGAGAGAGAGAGAGAGAGAGAGAGAGAGAGAGAGAGAGAGAGAGAGAGAGAGAGAGAGAGAGAGAGAGAGAGAGAGAGAGAGAGAGAGAGAGAGAGAGAGAGATTTATTTATTTATTTATTTATCGGACATTACTTCATAATCCTAAGAAGGTAAATCGTTGTGTGTTCACTCCAGTAAAATAAAAGACAAATGTTTATTAAGTTTTGTTCTGGTTGGCGTTCAGGACGATCCCACCAGAGCAGCAGGCCGAGGCCGACGAGCTGGCGGCCGCTCTCTCCGAGCTGCAGGCCACCAACACCCACGAATACCAGGAAGTGGTAGGTGGTGATGAAGCACAGTCACATGATGAGTTGTGGTGTGTGCGCTCTCCAGTGAAACTAAATCTCCTTTCAGGATGCGAAAAGTGAAAGCATCGCCGAGTGGAAAGCCATGATTGCGGAGAAGACTCAGAAACTGGTACGTGAAGGTTTGACACCAACCATATGCGTCTTTGTGAAACAGATCCTGAGGTGCTTTTGGCTCGGCGTCCCAAAAGCACCTCAGAGAGCTCCGTCGAGAACCTTTCATTGAAGAAACTGTGTTTGTGGGGCGGGGTCTCAGGCCCAGGTGAAGGTGGACATCTGCAACCTGAAAGAGGATGTCGGCAAACTCAAGTCTCAGATCGTGGAGTCTCCAGAGGAGCTGAAGGCTCAGATGGAGAAGATGAGGGACAACGTCAAGAACATCAAGATCTCCATCGTGAGTAGAAGAAACGGGGCGATGCGGTTGTCTCCAGAGAGCTGCCGCTTTAAAACGACCATTTGTTTCGTCTTTGATTTCAGAAAGAGACGGACGAGCGCATGGTGGAGCTGCAGAACATGGTGCAGAGTGTGACTCACACCGAGGCCGAGATCCAGCAGATGTACAGCCTGCTGCAGGACCTGGAGAGCAGCATGAGCAACGGCAAGCAGCGGGCGGAGGAGGTACGAACTACACCGCCTGTCTCGCATCCTCTTCTGCTCCATCTTCAATGAGGTCACCTGCAAAATAATAACTGCAAATAGTCCGCTGCTCGTAGTGAAGGTAGTGATAGCAGACTGGTTACCTTTTAATTAAAAAACTGTATGTTTTGTTAAGGTATTGGCAGGGAGTGATGAAGAAAACTGCTGCATTGAGTGAGCCTCACTTCACAAATTAATCCAAACTATCCCTTTTTTTAAACATCAGGTCATCGACCTTTGGAATATTTTTTGCTAGGCAGGAAGGAAACGATATGAATTGTCAAAAAAAACCTCAATAATAATTATAGAATTGTATGGTTTATTTAGCTATATTTACATTTAACTCGGGACAGTCCAGGGTGTGCAAGGGGGCGACTCCTCTGGTTGTATAGAAGTCTATGAAAAAATAACTCTTCTCTCTTCATTTATTCTTTCAGAAACATTGTAAACATGAGTATATTTCTCAATCTCTAGTTTCAAGTCTTCTTCAATACAACATGATGATCATTAAATTATGATCCATTTAGAGTCAAATAGACCATAAAGCAGGTTATGCTTTAGGGCGGGGCTACAAATTGATTGACAGGTTGCTGAGTTAACATTTTGGACACCTAAAAATATCTTATTCAGCATTCCACTTTAACATCACTCTCAAATTGCCACACTCCAGGCTTCAAAGCGGCTATATTTAGAATGTCTTCCCTGTCTTGTCTTTCCGTCAGACGCACCTTTCTGGGCGGGGAACTGATACTTTTCTGTTCATCTCCGCTCTCTCCAAAGCGACCAGGCTGCATTTACAAACCAGTCCTTTTACCTGGCAGAACCCAGGAGCTGCCGCTATTGGTTACTTTGTTTGGTGATGTGTGACTTTGGTTTTTTAAAGAATTAGTTCAGATTCACCAAAGTCACACACAATAACACAAAAAAACAAAGTAAAAACGATTGTTTCTGGTGAAGAGAGCACAGATAACGGCTTCAGTTTCTCATGGTGGCAGTGCGTGCTGGTAAAACCTGTGGCCTGGAACCCTTTATCTACTGTGTGTGTCTGTGTGTGTGTGTGTGTGTGTGTGCAGCACAAGGAGCTGACGGCTCAGTATGAGAAAAAGCAGAAGGAGCTGAGGAACCTGTGCGTGGAGGAGGGCCAGCTGAAGCGAGCGCTGGGCATGAAGCTGGACAAAGAGTCCAAACATAAAATCCGCAAGCAGAAGAAGAAGGAGATGAAGGAGCAGCAGGTGCAGGAAGTGCTTGGGTACGTTTAATGCATCCACCACGTCATTGACCTCACTAGTGGTGTAACCGGGGATTAATCAATTATCGTTATCTGCTGATATTCAGTCAAATATTCATGCTTTGTAGTCGTCGATGTCTGATAATGTTAATGATGATCCGTTTGATCCCGTATGAGTTACATAGCAATGTGATGAACAGAATTTGACGATCCCACCTCCACCGAACGTTTGAAATAACCAACATTGACCGGTTTTCCCAGCCAGTGCAACCAAATCCACCAGAAGCGCGAGGAGATGGCCGACCGGATCCAGGAGATCTCCAGAGAGACGCAGCAGCTGAAGGCCAACATCCAGAGCCTGAGGGACGTCTGCAGCAAAGAGACGGCCAAAGCCCAGGTGTGTGCGCCGCCAAAGTCGTTATGTGTTGTTAACCCGCAGCTTAAGGACTAAACAACACCCCCTTCCCTCCTCCCTCACTGTGTCCAGGCTCTGTACGACACCCTGTCGGCTTCAATGGACGAGCTGCACCAGAGAATCGAGGACCACATCGTGGACCTGAAACAAGACGTGTCCAAGATGTCTGCACACTTTTAAACCTTTACTTCTCTACCTGTGTTATTCTGCTTGTTGCCTTTCCCCCCGTTACTATTTAACATGTTTTAAATGGAGTTATGTACCAGTTAATAAATTTGATAAGATCAAAATGAGCCAAATTACCGTATTCATTTTCCGGAATTAACACTGTTGCACTGATGTTGCCCAGAGATCGTAAAGCATTAGTTTAATAATATCATCGTAACGCTATGAAATTATTAAGATTGTCGTAATTTTATTTGCAGAGAAAAACAACTGATATTGAGCCAGTTTAAGAGATGTAGCACCTTAAATGTCACTTTCTGTACTCAGCTCTCATAATTTCATCAGAAGTTGCCACTAGATAATGCCATATTTTCATAATTAAAGGAAACTTATAAATAATTGTCTTAATGTAAGTTATCAACTGAGGAAGTTTTATGGTAATATGTTATCGTTCTAACATATTTACCTATAAAGTCATAATCAGAGTGTTACGGAGAACTTTGTTCAGAGATCACATTCACAGCCTGATTTACACAACATTTTATTCCTGAAAACATGGGGAACATTGATTTTGAAATGTCAACATTTTTCTGTGAAAATAATGCAAAGTAGCACCGATTTAATCAGACAAAGCCTAATTTCCATATTCAATCACACAATTTCATAAAACTTGGAACAGATCAACCGGTGGCAAAAAGACCTATCAGCTCTCAGCATGCGTTCATAAATGTGTTGGATGTAGTAGCATAAGCATAAGCTCATGTTGACCTGGGCCGTTAGTCTTTGGTTGCAGTGGTTTATATTCAGAATTAGCAAGTGGAATGTTTTCATACAAACATCTTCAATAATATCTTAATGCTTCAAGATCAATATGTGGTCGAACGAGGACTTTTGAGTCCTTTGTTGCAATCCTTTCGAAAGCACCCCACTGGGATCAGAAAGCGATGTAATTAGCTGATGTGTTGGTCAATGAGTTGGTCAATGAGGACGTGGTGTGTTGCTCTCTCGAGTCTCCGCGTTCACGTCGTTTCTGACCCCCGTTAGTTGTCGCCTTCGAATTCGGGCCCCTTCTTTGCAGCCCTGTCGGACATTTGGGACTTCTTCAGGACGGCCAGCTGGTCCACGTGATTCTTGACCCGAGCCCTCGCCAAGTTCAGCTCCTTGCGCAGCTCGTTGTTTTTGGTGAACAGAGTCTCTTTCTCCTGCGGAGCAGAGGACAGTAAAGGGTGCACAGGAAGTAGATCTGAGCGTGAAGGGGACACAGGACTGCTCTGGCTGGTCAGAGGAAGGTCTTGTTCTCGCATACCTTCATCATCTTCATGTTGACCTTCTCGTGCTCCGCAGCAGCCCTGGCCAGCCTCGCCTTGAGGCTGTTAACGATCTTCTCCTGGTAGTCGCGCTGGCGAGTGAATGCCTTCTGAATATCCTCGTCGACGCTGCTTTTCTTCACCTTGAAAACGGCACAGAGCGTGAGTTACAGGTTTCAAGATGACCACAAACTCTTAATCCTATTGGACTGGAAGTCACCTCGCCCTCCCAGTTCCTTCATGTGGTTAAACAACCTGGTGTTTGTTTTTATTGGAGAAAATCAAGTTCTCGCTGTGTAAGAATCATACAATACTTTGATAACTTGAAGACTCATTAGATTCATAAACCATTTCTGTGGCCTTGGACGGTTTCATTTTTAATTTATAATCTTGATGTTGTTGTAGGAATACATAATAGCAATGACTTCCAAAGTCAATACTTATTTCTGTTTGTATACCTTTTGTATACTTGTGTTATTACTGTAATGTGCTTTTTGACAATTGATTGATTGTGATTTGTTCTGTGTTGGGGGAATTTGGGGTCAGGAACTTGAGCTGTAACTGTACTCTCTGTTTTTGACAATAAAGATAATTTACAAAAAAAAGACCACAAATGATTAACTCCTCTCTTCCAGCGCTCCACTGTTGGCGCGGTGGACCCTCGGTAACCCGTCGGTTCTGAGCGTTCTACGTCACTGCGTGCGCCTCTCACCACGTCGGCCTGCGATACGTAGCGGGCGTAGATCGTCTGCACGCTCTCCTTCAGCTTCCTCGGCTCCTGGATGAAGCCGACGCAGTCGTGGAGGTCCGACTTGAGCCGCTGAAGGTGCGTCTCCGTGTCTTGCGCCTGCCACAAGAAGATATCTCAGCGACATCTTCTCACTCAGAGGCTCGCTTCATCCGTCTCCCCACCAAACCTGAACTACCCTTCATTAATATTAAATATGTTCACGTCCATATTGCACTGACTGTCCTTCCAGTGTGAAGTAAATCAGTGAGCGCTTCTGGCAGATTGCGAGCTTTATACTTGGTTGGGTGAGTGGTTGGTTGTATTACAACAACGAACAGGCAAAAAAAAAATATACTGGAGGTAAAAGGTACTGGAGAAGCAGCATGAACAGCATGAACCAAGAATAGAAACCAAGTGTTAGGCGTGTGCTCACTATCAGCCTCTCCTTATGCATCTCCTTATCTTTGGTCCTCAGTTTAAGCCCCATGTCAGAGATGGTGACCTTCAGCTGAGTGTTGCTCTTGTCAATTTGCACCAACTCCTCCTCCAGCTGTTAAATGGACACACACGCACACACGCACACACACACACACACACACACACACACACACACACACACACACACACACACAGCACTGTCAATACTGCAGAGTGGCACAGCGTACAGGTGGGGAAGAAACTCAAGGCAATCTGTTCGACCACTAATACCTTCACTCTTGTGTTTCAATGAGGGAGGGAGGCACGCACACACACACACGCACACACACACACACACACCTACCTGATGCAGCTGCTGCTTCTTCTCGTTGATGTCGTCTTCTTGAGTCTTGGCTTTGTTATTCAACTCGCTCAACTGAAAATCGAGA